>NW_019957628.1:245941-247749 GCF_002910315.2 Salvelinus sp. IW2-2015 | reverse complement strand
ATCACTTGTGTTAAATAAAGATAATTATAGTATAATCAGTGACTCTGAATCACATTATATCCTGATACCAGATTTGATTGACGCAACCTTTCACATGGTGACCCCGACGTGATCTGGTTGAAAGGACTTCGCTGGACATTGGCGTGCCAGCAAATTGACCATTACTGTTATCGAACGGAGTTTCTCACAAAAAAGACCGGTCAAAAAAATAAAAATAAAAGGTAAGCAGATACCTATTGTGAAAAACTAAAGTTCTGCACCTTGGCATTATCCAAATTTAGTTTTGTGAGATACCTGTTTGATATAAGTTACCAAAAGTTATTAGTTTATATTGGTAAAAAATCATAAGGACAAAGTGGTGAATGCAATTTTGACTGGCCAGGTATTCTATGATATAACGAACAAATGTGATGTACTGGGTGAGATGCCAAGCGTGTATGAATAAGGGTGAGATGCCCAATGGGCTATATGTCCAAAAGCATGAGTGAGGGTGGGGATTAATGCAACATTGAATGAAGTGTATTAAGGTGAGATGCCGAGTTCGTATGGTGTAAGTTGAAGCTTACTGGTGTYAATGAAGATTTAGAGACGCTCAAATCGTATGAAAGAATTACACTTGATATTTCAGTAGGAGCTGGTATCAGTTTGAATGAGGTCAGGGACCTTTAGATGAGAAGTCTACGTTGTATTAACTAAAACTGCCAAGTGACTGCAGTACATTAGATATTTTAGTTGGAGCTGGTATCGGTGAGAATGATTTTTAAACGGTCGCGGACCGACGGATGACATGTCCGTAACAGAGTTATATCATTGAATATTGAGGAGGTGTGCATGAAATACGAGAAAAGTGATACAGTAAAGTATGTTAAGATTGGCCCTGAATGTATACAATTTATACATTCCACATTGGGTGTGACTGTGATTAATTGAAAGGTATATTTGGAGAAAATAACCTTGTTTTTCCCTTTTAGTTAAACATTCAATCTGATCTAACTAGTGAGTGACACAGTTAAAGGAGTGTTTATATTGTTAGAATTATATTGTTAGAATTATAGAAAGTTAAGTGAGTCCATTTACATTGTTAGATTAATAGAAAGTTAAGTGAGCCCATTTAAGCCCTAAAAACCTCTGTGAACGTATATTCCTATGTAAACGCATATCCTGATTTGAACTGTACTAATCTATTAGAACATTTGCTAAAATTACCAAACCTGTATATTCAACATTTGACAATAATTACCAAATCCGTATATTTAACCACAACGTTGAATCTAGCATTGGGTATTGTGGGAAATTGACTTTTTAACTTGATTGATGAGTATTAAGTAAGGTACATATTAGATATGGGGGACATGATACAATTTGTACATTCCCCACTGGGTGTGGCCGTGATTGACGGGTGGATTACCTTATTCTCCCGTATCCAGTTAAATAATTACTGTTTCAGAGACATAAAAATTAGTTGAGCCCAATTTGAAACCTCAAAACCTCAAACTTACCCCAGGAGACAAATAAAAACCCTATCATGGAGCACCAAAATGTTGAAAAAGTGTTGAAGACATTGAAATCCACCTTAGAAATAAATGGCGGTAAAGAGGGAAAGGAAGGGAGAAAAACTATACAGAGAGTGGATAGAGGAAGGCAGTAGTAGTGCGCCTGACGGACTACTCGGGTTCCCTAGCCAGTCTCCAGACCTGAACCCAATAGAAAATCTTTGGAGGGAGCTGAAAGTCCGTATTGCCCAGCGACAGCCCCGAAACCTGAAGGATCTGGAGAAGATCTGTAGGGAGGGAGTGGGCCAAAATCCT
>NW_019957628.1:228203-243582 GCF_002910315.2 Salvelinus sp. IW2-2015 | reverse complement strand
CAGACAGTGACCAATTAGGCACTGAAACTGATTATGAGGGGAGGGAAAATATGTGGTTAGCCTACATGAGGTATACAGCTAAAACACTCAACAGAAAAGACTGTGTTATCTGTGGGCATGCTAGACCTGTTCTGGCAACACACCCTTTTGCTCTAGGCAGCAGGGAAGGTTGGATGTGCATATTKGAAAGATTTTATCATGCCAACCCAAACTCTACCCTGTGTAAAGCTCTGAGCCTTATCTTCCCAGAGGTTCCTCCCCAAAAGGCCCCATGGGGTGTCAGGGCATATGGAGGGAATTACAGCTGTATCACTGGTACAGGTAGGGGGATGGACTATGGTCAATTGCCCGAGGTGGATTGTATCAGTACAGTCATCATTAATGCTACCTGGCCAGTAGATGGGCTGAACCAAACGAGAGGTGTTGCTGACGTATGGTGGATATGTGGCCCCAACAGGCGGTTGACACCTATTCTTAAAGGTGAATGGCAAGGTACATGTGCCCTGGCTAGTCTTGTAATACCATTAACCATTATTGAATTTACAGCTAACCAACTCCTGGGATCTGCTCATGACACAGATGCTCGTGACCAACCCAGTAGGAGACAGAAACGTGATGCTCCTTGGTCCGAGGGGACAGATAACATCMACACCAACCTGTTGGGGGTCCCAATAGGGGTCCCTCACGAATTCCAGGCACTAAACCGGAATGATGGCCTGTGGTACTTATTGCCCATTATTGGCCCAGCCATTGTTGATGTTAAACAAACTGCCTGGATCAATTATATCTATTACAATCAGCAACATGTTGTTAATTACACCCACACTGCCCTCACAGGTATGGCTGAACAATTGGAGGCTACCTCTAGAACTGTCAGGCAGAATAGGCTAGCTTTGGACATTCTCCTTGCAAGTCAGGGAGGGGTCTGTAAAATGTTCGGGGAACAATGCTGTACTTTCATCCCTAATAACACCAGCCCTGATGGAAGCATTTCAAAGGCTCTAAGTGGTTTAGACAAACTATCTGTGGAAATGAAGGGCTTGGCTGGAGTGGAGGAGGGGGGACTGTTCTCCTGGCTGGGTGGCTGGTTCGGTAAGTACACTGCATTGATGGTTACTGGATTTCTGACCCTCATTGTTGTATTCCTTATGTTGATGTGATGTGCCGCTTGCATCATACCTTGTTTGAAGAAATCTGTTACAGATGTGGCGCAGGCTTCAGGTATGATGCCATTGCTTGAGACTCCGGAAGGAGACGCTGACACTGAGTCTAACTTCCGGAGAAAAATGGGGCTGAAGATGATCCTTGGTTCGCTGTGGGTGAGGTTGTGGAATGAAAAAGTTGATAATCAGTAGCTTAATGTAACTAACATACATGTAAAAACTTGTCCTCCCTTATGTGAAGGTTTCAATTTCCTGGGTGGCAAGGAGCCCACCTGGTACAAGATAGGTGTAGCAGGGAGGACCAGATGGTTTTAATGTTTTCTACAAATATACCCTGTGTGTTTTCTAATATCAATAATGTTGTTTTTGGTGAGTGACAAAAAGGGGGAATCATAAAAATACCAATAAACTAGAGCTGTGTTCTGAATGGACTTTAAGGGTTTAAAGTTCCCGGGTTTAACTACAACCTGGTATGTGTGTCTCGATCATTGAACGTGATGGTATCTTTTTCTTAGTATTTACACACGCAAGGGGTGTAAAAAGGGGGATTGTGAATGATGGTTTTGTTCTCTTTTTAACAAAAATATATGCCTTATAGAAATAGGACATGTCTATTAAGCTCTCCGATGCAGGTACCTATACCCTGGGATTGGAAAGAAACGGGGCGGATACGATGGGAATGTTCACCATAACCGTGCTGCCAAAACCACCACCAGCTTAGTCAAAACATAGCGTGACAGCAGAAAAGCTGTTGTTAATCTAGGGTGTCGACTGTGCAAACCAGAAGGTTGAGACAAGATGGAAAAATGCTGAATAACAAGAAAACAGGAACTGARGAATGTGTAGAAACCGACAACTTAGCTCAATTTTCACAAACACCATTCCGGACATCTGAATCCTGAGTGCTGTGAGGCTGGGACCAGCCTGGGCACCACCAATAGGCTAGCAAGTTTAAACCACGCTAAGCCTCTACTGTGACAGGCCAACTCTAAAGTTGGAACTACCTCTGTCACAGTATAAAAGAAGATGTCTGTACTATTTCAGTCAGTTCTCTGCTTTACCCTGCGTGGTGATACAGTGAATCCGTATATACGAAAATTGCATTTACCATTTATCACTTGTGTTAAATAAATATAATTAAAGTATATTCGGTGACTCTGAATCACATTTTATCCTGATACCAGATTCGATTGACGCAACCCTTTACACTGTCGACTTTAGGTCCTTGGCATTACAGTCAGAAACCTAAGCTACAAAATGCAAGAGAAGTATTAGAAATGACTTACTATGTTAACATATTTCCCTCCCCCACCTCCTATATTTTTTATATATACATTTATTGTGACAGTCTATAAAAACAGTTATGTTCTTACCGTCATGTCTGCGGCCCAAACTTGGCACTGTTGGCCTGTAGTGTCTCTCTCCTGGCCCTGATTGAAACAATAACGCCACATTGAAATGAATACCCTAATTGAATGAAACCAGAGTAGCAACATGAATAAAGGGGCTTTTTTCTCCTCTGAATGTGCATATAACGTTAGTCAATGTTGTTAGCTAGCTAGCTAACTAACATTAACAAACCATCTAAAGTTAGCAAGATGGCTAGCTACATAACTTGGCTAGCAAGGGCACAAATCAGATAGCAAACTAGCCATCTTAACAGCATTTACCCCATAATTTAGCTAGCTAGCAACTGCCAAGTTCATGTTTCTAGCTAGCTAAGTAGCTAACATTAGCAAGCCATCTAACATTAGCAAGCTAGCCAAGTAACGTTAACTAGCTAGGCTAGCTATCTATCTTGCATTATTGTCGTTTTTTATGTTAATGCTTTACACAAGTAAAACTACACACAAATGAAGGAAAGCCGTAAAGTTCCTTACTTGGGCAAAAAAACTCCAATCTGGTGCATGAACAGATGAGAACATTTTTTGTTGTTGAACATTTCAAATTAAGTCTATTGTCTCCAACGAACAATCCACTCTCTCCATGCATGATTCAAAATCCAGGCTAGCGAATTGGTGATCCATCTATCTACAGTCCCTTCAGAAAGTATTCACACCTCTTGACTTTTTCCACATTTTGTTGTGTTACAGCCTCCCTTTGAGCATGGTGAAGGTTTTCATTACACTTTGGATGGTGTGTCAATACACACAGTCACTACAAAGATACAGGCGTCCTTCCTAACTCAGGACTGGGGAAGGTGGAAAGCTCCTTGGCGTACACATCACTGACAAACTGAAATGGTCCACTCACACAGAGTGTGGTGAAGAAGGTGCAACGGCGCCTCTTCAACCTCAGGAGGCTGAAGAAATTTGGCTTGGCTCCTAAAACCCTCACAAACTTTTACAGATGCACAATTGAGAGCATCCTGTCGGGCTGTATCACCACCTGGTATGGCAACTGCACCTCCCGCAACCGCAGGGCTTTCCAGAGGGTGGTGCGGTCTGCCCAACGCATCACCGGGGGCAAACTACCTGCCCTCCATGACACCTACAGCACCCAATATCACAGGAAGGCCAAAAAGATCATCAAGGACAACAACCTGCCTGTTCACACCGCAATCATCCAGAAGGTGAGGTCAGTACAGCTGCATCAAAGCTGGGACCGAGAGACTGAAAAACAGCTTCTATCTCAAGGCCATCAGTTAAACAGCCATCACTAACACATTAAGCACATTGGAGGCTGCTGTCTATATTACATAGACTTGAAATCACTGGCCACTTTAATAAATGGAACACTAGTCACTTTAATAATGTTTACATATTTTTGCAGTACTCATCTCATATGTATATACTGTATTCTATTCTATTCTACTGTATCTTGGTCTATGTTGCTCTGACATTGCTCATCCATATATGTATATATTCTTAATTCCATTCCTTACTTAGATTTGTGTGTATTGGGTATATGTTGTGAAATTGTTAGATATTACTTGTTAGATATTACTGCACTGTCGGAGCTAGAAAAACAAGCATTGCACTATACCCACAATAACATATGCTAAACATGTGTATGTGACCAATAAAATGTGATTTGATTTGAGTTGCTGGAGAGGAAGCAAACTTCTCAAGGATTTTACCATGGTTACAATGGTGACTTTAAAACAGTTACAGAGTTTAATGGCTGTGACAGGAGAAAACTGATCAACAACATTGTAGTTACTCCACAACGTTAACCTAATTGACAGAGTGAAAAGAAGGAGGCCTGTACAGAATACAAATATTCCAAAACATGCATCCTGTTTGCACAGCCTGGTCTCACAGACTAGACGTAACGCAGTAAAGGTAAATCCGGGACACTCAAATTAGTATGATATGTTACGTTTGGTATGGTTACATAGGACAGATGGCTACTTAAGGCAAAAACTAAAGTAGGGTGGTTGGTCTGGGTGGGTGTATAATGCGAACGTTAAGGACTGGGGAGTTTTTCAGGATAAAAAAGAAACAGAGTGGAGCTCAGCACAGGCAAAATCCTAGAGGAAAACCTGCTTGTCTGCTTTCCACCAGACACTGGGGTATGAAATCACCTTTCAGCTAACTTAAAACACAATGCAAAATCTACACAGAGTTGCTTACCAAGAAGACAGTCAATGTTCCTGAGTGGCTGAATTTTGAAAATAATAATGGGAAAATATTGCACAATCCAGGTGTGGAAATCCCTTAGAGACTTACCCAGAAAGACTCCAAAAGACTCCAGAAGCCAAAAGTGCTTCTACAAAGTATTGACTCAGGGGTGTGAATACTTATGTAAATGAGATACTTCTGTATTTTATTTTCAACACATTTGCAAACATTTCTGAAAACATGTTTTCAGATTGTCAATATGGGCTATTGTGTGTAGATGGKTGACAAAAAACATATATTTCCACATTTTGAATTCAGGTTCTAACACAACAAAATGTGGAAAAAGTCAAGGGGTATGAATACTTTCTGAAGGCACTGTATATCGAATGTGTGCAGCTAGTGTATTATTGTTCAGTATTTCAAAATGTTGGGTGGTGATAAATACAGACAATTAAACTGTTCTTTACCTCCAAAAGCCTGTGGCGTTTTCTTTCTAAAAGCTACTGGCTTCTTCTTCGTGTGGCATATTGCTGTCTTTCACAGTTCAGAAAGTGCATTGCACATTTTGATCGCAATAACGGGAAAATGGAAATGGGGAAAATATAAATTGCATCAACATCCAACCCTAGATCTATACCTCTATCCCCAACAAACCCACAACCCCATCCCACTACTTTGGCCCTGACAGATCCTACACTAGGCCATCAGCCTGGGAGGCTGGAACCCCTTTTCTCATCCCCCCTGTAGTTCTGCACTAAAATCTCTTGACACCCAAAAACGTCTCTGCTGCTACTACCAATTCAATCTTCTGGGATTTCCTTTCCGACTGTGCAGTACAATTAATGACCATCGTAATCAATGCCAAGAAGCCAGCCTTACTAAAGGACAAACTGTTTGGGTAACTCTGTACTGTCCTACTTACTCACAGGGATCCTCTCAGGCTCCCTCACCCTTAGCCCACCATCCTCTACTTTCCTCACAGCCTCAGATCTACTGGCTACTACCAAGTATCAGAGCCAGTTTTGAAAACTCGATGGAGGATGGCAAAAAAAAAACTTCCTGTTGAAGGCTTTTCAGCTTCTTCTGTGGGGTTTACACGGTGCCGCCACCTACTGTACATAGTGATCTACACTTTTATTCCAGTGGGTGAGGCGGTTTAGCGACTGGCATTTATTGATAGAATGGAACCGTTCGGATTGCCACAAAAATATTGTATATTAAATCAATGGCAAACATGTAGGCTATTTTGGGGTATATCCTGAGTAGAGAGGACAGCTATAATCACATCTTGAACGGCAAACTCCACTCACTTGCTGGCTGTAGGAATTTATAAGCTAAAGCCGGCCCTGGTTGGTCTACTTTGTTGAAGGAGTAGGCAAGTAGTCAAAGTGTGTGTGTGTGTGTGTGTGTGTGTGTGTGTGTGTGTGTGTGTGTGTGTGTGTGTGTTGTGTGTGTGTGCATGCGTGCACTCCCTGTGCACACATCTGATGCCAAATCTACCTTACACAGTTTAGTCACAAAAGCCAATGGAAACTGGCATCTAAAATGTTAAAAGAAAAAGCGTGTATCATTCAGTGTTTGGAAACTGTGTTTAATATAGCATGGCATGCAATTTTAAACTTTGAGTCACTGACAATGTGCACGGAATGGGAGCGAACTGGTTTTTGCAGTTTCGATTAAGGAATTATTACACACACCTGCAAGAGCACACAGAGCCAGAGGGAAACGTCAGGAGAGAAGAGTGAGGCCGGACCTGTTAGACTTGTGTTTGTTAGGAACGTACGTGGGAAAAAGAGAGAGAGGGACTGAAGGAAAGCCGTTTAAAGGAAAGCTTTTAATGAAAAGAGGACTGGAGGAGAAGAGGATGCAGGGAAGAAAACACAGAGGAAGAGAACAGAACAGCGGTAAGAGAAATATACAGACAGGTTTTTCCCGAAATCCTGGTTGGAGGTCTCTGGATTCCCTTCTGATTCCGGGAATATTCTAACCGGAATTTCTAGAGAACCTGGGAATTTGGGGAAATGTACCGACATTTTGCAACCTTAAGTCTAATACATGGATCTCTAAAGAACTGTGAAGAAGCAGTGATTGAAATGCATTAATATTACACTGAGAGAGAGGATGTAGTAATATCAACAGGTTGTTGTACAGCTTCTGTAGGGGCATATAGGACGTCATGAGTGAATCCAAGCTGTGAATAGCAGTTGACAAAACTAAGTCAAGATTTCTGTACAATTATGCCATCAATGACCTGTGCTGAATTTGACACACACTGGTCACAGACAGGCAGACAGACAGGTCGAGAGACAGACACTGAGTGTATTATTACTGTAGAAATGTGGTTATGAAACAACACTCTGTATGCCTCCAAAATGACACCGTATTTCTTATGTAGTGCACTACTTTTGACCAGAGCCCTATGGGCACTATATCTGGAATGGGCGCTGGTCAATAGTAGTGCACAATAAAGGGTGCCATTTGGGACAGATGATAAAAAATCGCTCTGTAATCCTCTCTCTCTAGATGTCTGAGGCGGACAGTCACTCTGGAAGTATATCTCTGATCCAGTCCATGCTGCRCAGACTGAGCACTGCAGAAGACACGGATCAACCTCCTAACACACACCCTAACGCGCACCGTAACACACACCAACACCCCAGAACCTCAGTGGAAACAGACAGAGGGTTCTATGTGACCCCTCAGGACCACAATAATGCAGAGCTCATATTCAAAGGAAAGCTTGTTGCAGTGATTGAGGATGATGATGGTGGTGATTGTGTCGATGATGATAATGATCCACAATTGGAAGTTCTGACTGAAAGGGACAACGACCTGGAATCATCAGACAGGGATTCAGAAAGAGAAGAGGGGAATTCCGGTATTCCATTTTTGGATGCAGGATTGGAAAAACTGGGCAACGAAGAGGAAACCAGCGAAACCTCCGCTGTGATTCCCAGATGGGAGGGAAGGCAGTTGCTGCCCTGTCCCCCTGGCCTGGACGCCAGACCCCCGCTTCCCCCCGTTYCCCCCAAGAGGAGGGCTAAACCACCGCTACACCCTACAGGGCCACCGCCCCCTCCACCTGCCCTCGACCCTAGCCAGAGTGCTCCTGTGTGGGGGAGAGTGGTAGGCGAGGGCCCAGGCTGTAAGCTGAGGCCTACAGGGCATGGGACAGGGCCTGGAGGCCAGGAGGAGGATATGCTATTGTCCTCAGGGGATAGGCTGTCAATATACTCAGCTGTCATCCTCAAGTCAGAACGTCAATTCTCACAGCCCATTCTGGATTTTACTCTGGGCTCGACAGCACAGAGGGGTGGGGGGGTGCAGCAGTTGGAGACGACTGTGTCCATTGCAACACAGGACCCTTCCAAGCTGMGGGAGAAGGATATAGGGCACCCCCCTAAATCCTCTGAGCCGATGGGGGTAATGGGGATAACCAAACCGTTTGAATTGACCGCACCCAAGCCACTTATGTCAAAACCTCCATGCAGAAACAGATCTCTGCCAAAGGGACCTGACGGGAGAGCCCAGGACAGCCCAGATGGAAGTGCCTCTTCTGGGTCTGAAACGAGAGACATCCCCCCTGGCCTCCAGTCTATACCTCCAGAGACAGAGGGAGTCAGAGAACACCAGAGTCTAGCAAACACATCGCAGATGGAAGCGAGAGCTCCAGGACCCCTGCAGAGATTCGGTGTAACACGGAGGAGGAGGTTTGTTAGAAGGGGGGAGAATTTAGAAGGCACACAGGAATTGTGGTTCAGGACACTGTGACATGGGGGTGGTGGGGTGGGCTTCGGTCGAAACACCTGATATGAAGAAATATTACCAAGAAGATGATGAGCAGATGGAAGGAGAGTCGAGAGGAGAAGAGAGCAAATGGAGCGATTCAGGAGGACGACGGAGAAAAAGAGGTGGGGAGCGAAATGCCGATTAGTAGCTTTGTTGCTCATTAATGCGACGAAATTACATTCGTATTCTTTGTTTTACTCCAATGAACTATCTAACATTAAAAATGAGTCAATTATTGCATAATTTCCCTCTAACAGGTGAACCTCAATCAAGATCGACATCCAGTCGAACTATCTAACATTGATTAAGAATGAAGTCACCTCTTCTTGTAGGGTGATCATGGTGTGATTCTTTTTTGACAGGTGCACCTCCATCAAGATCGACATTCAGTCAGGTTGCATGCTAAGTGTCCGTCGTAGAGGAAGAGGAGGGGAAAGAGGAGGAGGAGGAGGAGAGAGAGGAGTGGTGAGGCTACACAGGAGCCAACGATGGAGCAGCCAGCCAAGCTGAGACGGAGAGGGAGCCTGTGGGACACATGCACGTTTTCAGAGGTGGAGAGACAGAATGAGAGGAACAAGATGAGGGAGAGAGAGCAGGAGAGAGAGCACGTTTTCAGAGGTGAGAGACAGAATGAGAGGAAACAAGATGAGGAGAGAAGAGCAGGAAGAGAGACACGTTTTCAGAGGTGAGAGACAGAATGAGAGGGAACAAGATGAGGAAAGAGAGCAGAGGAGAGAGGCACGTTTTCAGAGGTGAGAGACAGAATGAGAGGGAACAAGATGAGGAGAGAGAGCAGGAGAGAGAGGCACGTTTTCAGAGGTGAGAGACAGAATGAGAGGGAACAAGATGAGGAGAGAGAGCAGGAGAGAGAGCACATTTTCAGAGGTGAGAGACAGAATGAGAGGGAACAAGATGAGGAGAGAGAGCAGGAGAGAGAGACACATTTTCAGAGGTGAGACAGAATGAGAGGGAGCAAGATGAGGGAGAGAGAGACACGTTTTCAGAGGTGAGAGACAGAATGAGAGGAGCAAGATGAGAGAGAGAGAGGGAGAGAGAGACACGTTTTTAGAGGTGAGAGACAGAATGAGAGGGAGCAGATGAGGAGAGAGAGAGAGACACGTTTCAGATGTGAGAGACAGAATGAGAGAGAGCAAGATGAGGAGAGAGACACGTTTTTAGAGGTGAGAGACAGAAGAGAGGGAGCAAAGATGAGGAGAGAGAGAGAGAGAGAGACACGTTTTCAGTGGTGATGGAAGTGAGTTTGAGGAGTTTCCATCCACCCACCCTATCTTTTTCCTTCACTCTACTTAAGATGCACTGAGTACTGTGCTTGCCATAGCAGAGCACACACATTCCTTGGACTCTGTGGTGTGTGTGTGTGTAATGTTGATGAAGTTACAGTAACTCAGACACTACTTCCCCATAGCTGTCATGACTTCCTAAGTGCCCTTGAAGCATCACACACGCACACATTCTGTGCTCCGAGCCGTTAGTCCAGTTATGTGGCATTTTGCAATATCGTTATTTCCCCCCCCAATCGCTTTGATGCTATTTTCACAAGTATGTGGTGAATTTCCCCACAATGACATAGGTGACCCATTCACCTTGACAGGAGTAACTCAATGAGATGTGCAGCATTGTAGGACCAGTGTGAACCCCCCCCCCCCTGCAAAAGCAAACATTATTTTGGATCCATTCTCACTGTGTGGGTGGTGCATTTGTTGCATACAGTACATCCCTGTTCTTGTCAATTCGACTTGTTTTTAAACTTACCGTAGAGTCAAATCACAATAGCCATCAATAATTGTACATTACAGTATACATCCCTTTCCATGACATAGACTGAGCGGGTGAAAGCTATGATCCCCTTATTGATGGCACTTGTTCAATCCATTTCGATCAGTGTAGATGAAGGAGAGACAGGTTAAAGAAGGATTTTCATGAGACATGGATTTGTGTGTGTGCCATTCATAGGGTGAATGGCAAGACAAAGGATTTAAGTGCCTTGAACGGGTTTATGGTAGTAGGTGCGGGCGGAGCGGTTTGAGTGTGTCAAGAATGCAACGCGCTTGGTTTTCACGCTCAACAGTTTTCTGTGTGTATCAAGAATGGTCCACCACCCAAAGGACATCCAGCCAACTTGACACAACTGTGGGAAGCATTGGAGTCAACATCCCTGTGGAACACTTTCGACACCTTGTTAAGAGTCCATGCCCTGACGAATTGAGGCTGTTCTGAGGGCAAAAGGGGGTACAATCAATATTAGGAAGGTGTTCCTAATGTTTGTGTTGATTTTGTGTGACTGTGTGATTTTGTGGTTTTGTACTTTGTCAATTGAAATGTGCTTTAAGTTTTGAAACAACTGCCTTTTAGATGATATGTTTTGAGTTTTGTACTAACTAGAGTTGTGAAAATGTACCACATACTTGTGAAAATATTATTATATATATTGTTTAAAGAAATGTAACCACTGGTTTCATCAACCCATGACAGATGACATATATATAATTTGTTTCCCAAATGACACCTATTCCTATACAGTGCACTAATTGGTTAAATGTAGTGGTCAAATGATATGCACTTAATAGGAATATGGTGTATAGTTTTATCAGAGCCCTGTTCAAATGTAGTGCACTATATAGGGAATAGGGTGCCATTTTGTGACAAAACCATTAACTTCAATGTTTTTCCCCTCTATTTTACAGCTCCTTCAGCTCTTTCAGTCAACGTCAGTCCCATCAGCTTGGTGGACATGTTCTAACAGGAGAGGAGTTGGTCACCATTCCTGTCCATCAAGGACAGTCCCGCCCCTCACCGTCGTTTACCAAGGTTATGTGAAGGCGACCAATTAAAGACTGGACCAGAGTCGCCGCCTTCCCACGACGTTCAACATAACCACGAGACATAGGCCTTTCTTTATACGAGGCTGTTAGCTTCAGCCAATCAAGTCCGATGAGATTGTGGACAACCAATCGGTCAACAGACAACAGGAAGTAGACAACAACAATGACACAGGAGTGATGCCATTGCTGTCATCAAACCGAAGATACTATTGGACAATGATGCAGCGGAGGAGAGTGAGTTGGACCACTCCAGACCCATATCTAAGGACATCCATGACTCTGTTGAATTATGCAAGTCCCCATAAGGACCCAATCAAAGGACCTTCTTGACTTCCTCGTGTTGAGGTGAGCCATACTGCGGATTGTGGGTATTGTAGTCATTTAAAGGCTGTTGTAGGGCCTATGTCTATAGAACAGGGCTCTCCAACCCTGTTCCTGGAGAGCTACCCAACCGTAGGTTTTTGCTCCAACCCCAGTTGTTACTAACCATTCATTTTATCAGCCAGATAATTATATAAATCAGGAGCTCTAGATTAGGGTTGAACACCTACGGGACAGTAGCTCTGAGAGAACAGGGTTGGAGAGCCCTGGTATATAACGCTCACTGCAAAATCTCGTTCTCTTGTTCTTATTCTCACTGTCTCTCTCTCTCTCACACACACACCCCTCTTTCTCAGTCACTTGGAGTTCTGGACAGTTCTGCTCAGAAACAAAATTCGTCTGAGCAAAAGAGAGAAGCACAGACTTCCGAGGCTAAGAAGACAAGTAAGAGTGATGGCTGGAACACTAGATTAATAATCAGTAACAAATAGACGGGTAGAAAGGAGTTGGACAAAAAGCTGAGACACTGAATATTCATTTTTTTCTGCTGTTCTCTCTCTTTTCAGAAACAGAGACTTCAATAATAGATGGCACTGCAATCAAAGCCCCCGAAATCAAATTCCTCAAACCCTCTCCTCCTTCCACACTCTCCCCACATCACTCCCTCCTTCCTCCTCTTCCTGCTCCTCTCCTCCTATGGCTTTCCGTCTCTGTTTTTTTACAACATCCCTCCGTCCGCTGAAGAACAGGACCTGTGACATCACCGACACAGGACAACCTCTCTGTTAAGTCAGAGTTCATTTGACCCATAAAGCCTTGGCACCATTTTCAACACTGCATATTAACATGATTGTGTCTCTGAAGTGTGTTTGAAATGGCACCCTATCCCCTAGTGCACTATAGGAATAGGATGTCATTTCAGACAGACTGTAGCTTATTACTGAATGTAATAATGTACACTGCCAAAAAAATAAAGGGAACACTAAAATAACACATCCTAGATCTGAGAATGAAAATTCTTATTAAATACTTTTTTCTTTACATAGTTGAATGTGCTGACAACAAAATCACAACAAAATTATCAATGGAAATCAAATTTATCAACCCATGGAGGCTGGGTTTGGAGTCACACTCAAAATTAAAGTGGAAAACACACATACAGGCTGATCCAACTTGATGTAATGTCCTTAAAACAAGTCAAAATGAGGCTCAGTAGTGTGTTGGCCTCCACGTGCCTGTATGACCTCCCTACAACGCCTGGGCATGCTCCTGATGGGTGGCGATGGTCTCCTGAGGGATCTCCTCCCAGACCTGGACTAAAGCATCCGCCAACTCCTGGACAGTCTGTGTGCAACGTGGCGTGGTGGATGGAGCGAGACATGTGTCCCAGATGTGCTCAATTGGATTCAGGTCTGGGGAACGGGCGGGCCAGTCCATAGCATCAATGCCTTCCTCTTGCAGGAACTGCTGACACTCCAGCCACATGAGGTCTAGCATTGTCTTGCATTAGGAGGAACCCAGGGCCAACCGCACCAGCAATGGTCTCACAAGGGGTCTGAGGATCTCATCTCAGTACCTAATGGCAGTCAGACTACCTCTGGCGAGCACATGGAGGGCTGTGCGGCCCCCCAAAGAAATGCCACCCCACACCATGACTGACCCACGCCCAAACCGGTCATGCTGGAGGATGTTGCAGGCAGCAGAACGTTCTCCACGGCTTCTCCAGACTGTCACGTCTGTCACATGTGCTCAGTGTGAACCTGCTTTCATCTGTGAAGAGCACACGGCGCCAGTGGCGAATTTGCCAATCTTGGTGTTCTCTGGCAAATGCCAAAACTCCTGCACGGTGTTGGGCTGTAAGCACAACCCCCACTGTGGACGTCGGGCCCTCATACCACCCTCAGGAGTCTGTTTCTGGACCGTTTGAGCACACATGCACATTTGTGGCCTGCTGGAGGTCATTTTGCAGGGCTCTGGCAGTGCTCCTCCTTGCACAAAGGCGGAGGTAGCGGTCCTGCTGTGGGTTGTTGCCCTCCTACGGCCTCCTCCACGTCTCCTGATGTACTGGCCTGTCTCCTGGTAGCGCCTCCATGCTCTGGACACTACGTTGACAGACACAGCAAACCTTCTTGCCACAGCTCGCATTGATGTGCCATCCTGGATGAGCTGCACTACCTGAGCCACTTGTGTGGGTTGTAGACTCCGTCTCATGCTCCACTAGTGAAAGCACCGCCAGCATTCAAAAGTGACCAAAACATCAGCAGGAAGCATAGGAACTGAGGAGTGTCTGTGGTCACCACCTGCAGAACCACTCCTTTATTGGGGGTGTCTTGCTAATTGCTTATAATTTCCACCTGTTGTCTATTCCATTTGCACAACAGCATGTGAAATTTATTGTCAATCAGTGTTGCTTCCTAAGTGGACAGTTTGATTTCACAGAAGTGTGATTGACTTGGAGTTACATTGTGTTGTTTAAGTGTTCCCTTTATTTTTTTGAGCAGTGTATATTAGCATCACTAACCTGGTTTCCATCCAACCTTGTTATGTGAGTAAAGTACATGTTGGATAAAACCTGTCAGGACAGGCCTGATGGAAACAACACATTTGGCTGTAAACTTTCCAAATGTCGACAAAACAAAATACGCCAGGCAAGGTGGGATCTTTCTGTGCCGGTCAAATTAATTATGCCAGAAATGGCGGTGGAAACACCTTTATGCGCAGATATTGAGTCAGAACGCCGATTCTCACAGCCCATTCAGGATTTTACTCTGGGCTCGACAGCACAGAGGGGTGGGGGGGTGCAGCAGTTGGAGACGACTGTGTCCATTGCAACACAGGACCCTTCCAAGCTGAGGGGGAAGGATATAGGGCACCCCCCTAAATCCTCTGAGCCGGTGGGGATGGGGGTAATGGGGATACCCAAACCGTTGGAATTGACCGTACCCAAGCCACTTATGTCAAAACCTCCACGCAGAAACCGATCTCTGCCCCAGGGACCTGACGGGAGAGCCCAGGACAGCCCAGATGGAAGTGCCTCTTCTGGGTCTGAAACGAGAGACATCCCCCCTGGCCTCCAGTCTATACCTCCAGAGACAGAGGGAGTCAGAGAACCACCAGAGTCTAGCAAACACATCGCAGATGGGAGCGAGAGCTCCAGGACCCAGGACCCTGCAGAGGACCCTGCAGAGATTCGGTGTAACACGGAGGAGGGAGGTTTGTTAGAAGGGGGGAGGAATTTAGAAGGCACACAGGAAGTTGTGGTTCATGACACTGCGACATGGGGTGGTGGGGGTGTGCTTCGGTCGAAACACCCGAATATGAAGAAATTTACCAAGAAGATGATGAGCAGATGGAAGGAGAGTCTGGAGGAGAAGAGAGCAAATGGAGCGATTCAGGAGGACGACGGAGAAAAAGAGGTGGRGAGCGAAATGCCGTTAGTGAGTCTTTGTTGCTCATTAATGCGACGAAATTACATTCGTATTCTTTGTTTTACTCCAATGAACTATCTAACATTAAATAATGAGTCTTATGCATAATTTCCCTCTAACAGGTGAACCTCAATCAAGATCGACATCCAGTCGACTATTAACATTGATTAAGAATGAAGTCACCCTCTTCTTGTAGGGTGATCATGGTGTGATTTCTTTGACAGGTGCACTCCATCAAGATCGATTCAGTCAGGTTGCATGCTAAAGTGTCC
>NW_019957628.1:180226-226910 GCF_002910315.2 Salvelinus sp. IW2-2015 | reverse complement strand
TTCTGGTACAATTATGCCATCAATGACCTGTGCTGAATTTGACACACACTGGTCACAGACAGGCAGACAGACAGGTCGAGAGACAGACACTGAGTGTATTATTACTGTAGAAATGTGGTTATGAAAACACTCTGTATGCCTCCAAAATGACACCGTATTTCTTATGTAGTGCACTACTTTTGACCAGAGCCCTATGGGCACTATATCTGGAATGGGCGCTGGTCAATATAGTGCACAAATAAAGGGTGCCATTTGGGACAGATGATTAAAAATCGCTCTGTAATCCTCTCTCTCTAGATGTCTGAGGCGGACAGTCACTCTGGAAGTATATCTCTGATCCAGTCCATGCTGCACAGACTGAGCACTGCAGAAGACACGGATCAACTCCTAACACACACCCTAACGCGCACCGTAACACACACCAACACCCCAGAACCTCAGTGGAAACAGACAGAGGGTTCTATGTGACCCCTCAGGACCACAATAATGCAGAGCCATTATCAAAAAGAAAGCTTGTTGCAGTGATTGAGGATGATGATGGTGGTGATTGTGTCGATGATGATAATGATCCACAATTGGAAGTTCTGACTGAAAGGGACAACGACCTGGAATCATCAGACAGGGATTCAGAAAGAGAAGAGGGGAATTCCGTATTCCATTTTGGATGCAGGATTGGAAAAACTGGGCAACGAAGAGGAAACCAGCGAAACCTCCGCTGTGATTCCCAGATGGGAGGGAAGGCAGTTGCTGCCCTGTCCCCTGGCCTGGACGCCAGACCCCCGCTTCCCCCCGTTTCCCCCAGAGGAGGGCTAAACCACCGCTACACCCTACAGGGCCACCGCCCCTCCACCTGCCCTCGACCCTAGCCAGAGTGCTCCTGTGTGGGGAGAGTGGTAGGCGAGGCCCAGGCTGTAAGCTGAGGCCTACAGGGCATGGGACAGGGCCTGGAGGCCAGGAGGAGGATATGCTATTGTCCAGGGGATAGGCTGTCAACTATACTCATGTCATCCTCAAGTCAGAACGTCAATTCTCACAGCCCATTCTGGATTTTACTCTGGCTCGACAGCACAGAGGGGTGGGGGGGTGCAGCAGTTGGAGACGACTGTGTCCATTGCAAAACAGGACCCTTCCAAGCTGCGGGAGAAGGATATAGGGCACCCCCCTAAATCCTCTGAGCCGATGGGGTAATGGGGATAACCAAACCGTTTGAATTGACCGCACCCAAGCCACTTATGTCAAAACCTCCATGCAGAAACAGATCTCTGCCAAAGGACCTGACGGGAGAGCCCAGGACAGCCCAGATGGAAGTGCCTCTTCTGGGTCTGAAACGAGAGACATCCCCCTGGCCTCCGTCTATACCTCCAGAGACAGAGGGAGTCAGAGAACCACCAAGGTCTAGCAAACACATCGCAGATGGAAGCGAGAGCTCCAGGACCCCTGCAGAGATTCGGTGTAACACGGAGGAGGGAGGTTTGTTAGAAGGGGGAGGAATTTAGAAGGCACACAGGAAGTTGTGGTTCAGGACACTGTGACATGGGTGGTGGGGTGGGCTTCGGTCGAAACACCTGATAATGAAGAAATTACCAAGAAGATGATGAGCAGATGGAAGGAGAGTCGAGAGGAGAAGAGAGCAAATGGAGCGATTCAGGAGGACGACGGAGAAAAAGAGGTGGGGAGCGAAATGCCGTTAGTGAGTCTTGTTTGCTCATTAATGCGACGAAATTACATTCGTATTCTTTGTTTTTTCCAATGAACTATCTAACATTAAATAATGAGTCAATTATTGCATAATTTCCCTCAACAGGTGAACCTCAATCAAGATCGACATCCAGTCGAACTATCTAACATTGATTAAGAATGAAGTCACCTCTTCTTGTAGGGTGATCATGGTGTGATTTTTTTTGACAGGCACCTCCATCAAGATCGACATTCAGTCAGGTTGCATGCTAAAGTGTCCGTCGTAGAGGAAGAGGAGGGGAAAGAGGAGGAGGAGGAGGAGGAGAAGAGGAGTGGTGAGGCTACACAGAGCCAACGATGGAGCAGCCCAGCCAAGCTGAGACGGAGGGAAGCCTGTGGACACCATGCACGTTTTCAGAGGTGAGAGACAGAATGAGAGGGAACAAGATGAGGAGAGAGAGCAGGAGAGAGAGGCACGTTTTCAGAGGTGAGAGACAGAATGAGAGGGAACAAGATGAGGAGAGAGAGCAGAGAGAGAGACACGTTTTCAGAGGTGAGAGACAGAATGAGAGGGAACAAGATGAGGAGAGAGAGCAGGAGAGAGAGGCACGTTTTCAGAGGTGAGAGACAGAATGAGAGGGAACAAGATGAGGAGAGAGAGCAGGAGAGAGAGGCACGTTTTCAAGGGTGAGAGACAGAATGAGGGAACAAGATGAGGAGAGAGAGCAGGAGAGAGAGGCACATTTTCAGAGGTGAGAGACAGAATGAGAAGGAACAAGATGAGGAAGAGAGCAAGAGAGAGGACACATTTTCAGAGGTGAGAGACAGAATGAGAGGGAGCAAGATGAGGGAGAGAGAGACACGTTTTCAGAGGTGAGAGACAGAATGGAGAGGGAGCAAGATGAGGAGAGAGAGAGGGAGAGAGAGACACGTTTTTAGAGGTGAGAGACAGAATGAGAGGGAGCAAGATGAGGAGAGAGAGGAGAACGTTTTCAGATGTGAGAGACAGAATGAGAAGAGAGCAAGATGAGGGGAGAGACACGTTTTAGAGGTGAGAGACAGAGTGAGAGGGGCAAGATGAGGAGAGGAGAGAGAGAGAGACACGTTTTCAGTGTGATGGAAAGTGAGTCTTGAGGAGTTTCCATCCACCACACCCTTCTTCTTCACTCTACTTAAGATGCACTAGATACTGTGCTTGCCATAGCAGAGCACACACATTCCTTGGACTCTGTGTGTGGTGTGTGTGTAATGTTGATGAAGTTACAGTAACTCAGACACTACTTCCCCATAGCTGTCATGACTTCCTAAGTGCCCTTGAAGTCATCACACACGCACACATTCTGTGCTCCGAGCCGTTAGTCCAGTTATGTGCCATTTTTGCAATATCGTTATTTCCCCCCCCAATCGCTTTGATGCTATTTTCACAAGTATGTGGTGAATTTCCCCACACAACGACATAGGTGACCCATTCACCTTGACAGGAGTAACTCAATGAGATGTGCAGCATTGTAGGACCAGTGTGAACCCCCCCCCCCTGCAAAAAGAACAACAAAAAAACATTATTTTGGATCCATTCTTACTGTGTGGGTGATGCATTTGTTGCCTACAGTACATCTCTGTTCTTGTCAATATCAGACTTGTTTTTAAACTTACCGTAGAGTCAAATCACAATAGCCATCATCATAATTGTACATTACAGTATACATCCCTTTCCATGACATGCGACTGAGCGGGTGAAAGCTATGATCCCCTTATTGATGGCACTTGTTCAATCCATTTCAATCAGTGTAGATGAAGGAGAGACAGGTTAAAGAAGGATTTTCATGAGACATGGATTGTGTGTGTGTGCCATTCATAGGGTGAATGGGCAAAACAAAGGATTTAAGTGCCCTTGAACGGGTTATTACATTTACATTTAAGTCATTTAGCAGACGCTCTTATCCAGAGCGACTTACAAATTGGGTTATGGTAGTAGGTGCCGGGCGGAGCGGTTTGAGTGTGTCAAGAACTGCAACGCTGCTGGGTTTTTCATGCTCAACAGTTTCCCATGTGTATCAAGAATGGTCCACCACCCAAAGGACATCCAGCCAACTTGACACAACTGTGGGAAGCATTGGAGTCAACATCCCTGTGGAACACTTTCGACACCTTGTAGAGTCCATGACCAGACGAATTGAGGCTGTTCTGAGGGCAAAAGGGGGTACAAATCAATATTAGGAAGGTGTTCCTAATGTTTGTGTGATTTTGTGTGACTGTGTGATTTTGTGTGTTGTACTTTGTCAATTGAAAATGTGCTTAAAGTTTTGAAACAACTGCCTTTTAGATGATATGTTTTGAGTTTTGTACTAACTAGAGTTGTGAAAATGTACCACATACTTGTGAAAATTATTATTATATATATATTTGTTTAAAGAAATGTAACCACTGGTTTCATCAACCCAYGACAGATGACATAATATATATTTTGTTTCCCAAATGGCACCCTATTCCCTATACAGTGCACTAATTGGTTAAATGTAGTGGTCAAATGATATGCACTTTTTAGGGAATATGGTGTATAGTTTTATTAGAGCCCTGTTCAAATGTAGTGCACTATATAGGGAATAGGGTGCCATTTGGTGACAAAACCATTAACTTCAATGTTTTTTCCCCTCTATTTTACAGCTCCTTCAGCTCTTTCAAGTTCAACTTCAGTCCCATCAGCTTGGTGGACATGATTCTAACAGGAGAGGAGTGGTCACCATTCCTGTCCATCAAGGACAGTCCCGCCCCCTCACCGTCCGTTTACCAAGGTTATGATGAAGGCGACCAATTAAAGACTGGACCAGAGTCGCGCCTTCCCAACGACGTTCAACATAACCACGAGGACATAGGCCTTTCTTTATACGAGGCTGTTAGCTTCAGCCAATCAAGTCCGAATGAGATTGTGGACAACCAATCGGWCAACAGACAACAGGAAGTAGACAACAACAATGACACAGGAGCTGATGCCATTGCTGTCATCAAACCGAAGATACTATTGGACAATGATGCAGCGGAGGAGAGTGAGTTG
This sequence comes from Salvelinus sp. IW2-2015, assembly GCF_002910315.2. Taxonomy (NCBI): domain Eukaryota; kingdom Metazoa; phylum Chordata; class Actinopteri; order Salmoniformes; family Salmonidae; genus Salvelinus; species Salvelinus sp. IW2-2015. Next base: position 222,181 of record NW_019957628.1, on the reverse strand, counting down.
GACCACTCCAGACCCATATCTAAGGACATCCATGACTCTGTTGAATTATGCAAGTCCCCCATAAGGACCCAATCAAAGGACCTTCTTGACTTCCTCTGTGTTGAGGTGAGCCACACTGCGGGATTGTGGGTATTGTAGTCATTTAAAGTGCTGTTGTAGGCCTATGTCTATAGAACAGGGCTCTCCAACCCTGTTCCTGGAGAGCTACCCAACCGTAGGTTTTTGCTCCAACCCCAGTTGTTACTAACCTGATTCATCTTATCAGCCAGATAATTATTAAAATCAGGAGCTCTAGATTAGGGTTGAACACCTACGGGACAGTAGCTCTGCAGGAACAGGGTTGGAGAGCCCTGGTATATAAACGCTCACTGCAAAATCTCGTTCTCTTGTTCTTATTCTCACTGTCTCTCTCTCTCTCACACACACACCCTCTCTTTCTCAGTCACTTGGAGTTCTGGACAGTTCTGCTCAGAAACATAAAATTCGTCTGAGCAAAAAGAGAAAGCACAGACTTCCGAGGCTAAAGAAGACAAGTAAGAGTGAATGGCTGGAACACTAGATTAAATAATCAGTAACAAATAGACGGGTAGAAAGGAGTTGGACAAAAGCTGAGACACTGAAATATTCATTTTTTTCTGCTGTTCTCTCTCTTTTCAGAAACAGAGACCTTCAATATAAGATGCACTGCAATCAAAGCCCCCGAAATCAAATTCCTCAAACCCTCTCCTCCTTCCACACTCTCCCCCACATCACTCCCTCCTTCCTCCTCTTCCTGCTCCTCTCCCTCCTATGTCTTTCCGTCCTCTGTTTTCTACAACATCCCTCCGTCCGCTGAAGAACAGGACCCTGTGACATCACCGACACAGGACAACCTCTCTGTTRAGGTCAGAGTTCATTTGACCCCATAAAGCCTTGGCACCATTTTCAAACACTGCATATTAACATGATGTGTCTCTGAAGTGTGTTTGAAATGGCACCCTACTCCCTAGTGCACTATAGGAATAGGATGTCATTTCAGACAGACTGTAGCTTATTACTGAATGTAATAATGCATATTAGCATCACTAACCTGGTTTCCATCCAACCTTGTTATGTGAGTAAAGTACATGTCGGATAAAACATGTCAGGACAGGCCTGATGGAAACACATTTGGCTGTAAACTTTTGTCACGATCTTGTGGAGAGACGGACCAAGGCGCAGCGGGATATGAATACATCTTCTTTTATTAGAACAACGAAGATAAACACGAAACGAAACACTTATACAAAACAACCGTGACGCTACAAACGAAAGTGCACACACAAGGTACTTACGTTCAACATAGACAATTACCCACAAACACCTAAAGCCTATGGCTACCTTAAATATGGCTCCCAATCAGAGACAACAATAACCAGCTGTCTCTGATTGAGAACCAAATCAGGCAACCATAGACTTTCCTAAACACCTACACTCAACCATAGACTTTTCTAAACACCTACACTGAACACTAAACCATCTACTCTACTTAACCCCCTAAACCAGGGGTGTCAAACTCATTCCACGGAGGGCCTAGTGTCTGCAGGTTTTTGGTTTTTCCTTTCAATAAAGCCCTAGACAACCAGGTGTGGGGAGTTCCTAACTAATTAGTGATGTTAATTCATCAATCAAGTACAAGGGAGGAGCGAAAACCCGCAGACACTCGGCCCCCCGTGGAATGAGTTTGACACCTGTGCCCTAAACCATACAACACCCTAGACAATACAAAAACACATACTACACCATGTCACACCCTGACCTAACTAAAATAATAATGAAAACAAAGATAACTAAGGCCAGGGTGTGACAACTTTCCAAATGTCGACAAAACAAAATACGCCAGGCAAGGTGGGATCTTTGTGCCGGTCAAATGAATTATGCCAGAAATGGCAGTGGAAACACCTTTATGCGCAGATATTGATATAATAACCATCATATCGAAGTCAACTTGGATTCAGGTGATATGTCGTGTGGTCCTCCCACTATGACTCGGGAAACCATACAGTTTATTAGGCTACAGATGAAATAAGTTGTGATGAACTTTACAGGGTGGTGAAAGTGCACGGTGATGAGCTTGATCCTGGTTTGACAAATAAAAAATAATCGCGCTCTTTTTTCCTCCATAACATGTCATCACGCACAGCTTCTTATCACAAAAGGTACATTTGAAGGAAACCCATCTCTGGTGGGAAAATGCGCAAATAGTTTTCAATGCCGATTTTAGAATATTCACATGAAAATCTGTCGCCAATTGGATGGAAACCTAGATATTGGCCGGGACCACTTCAGTACTCCAAATATTTCAAAATGGTTCTCTCTCTCTCTCTTTCTCTCTCTCTCAGACCACTGAAAGCAGCAGAAAGCCAGGATCAAGTCCCAAGCCGCCTCTGTCCAAATTCATGACAGTCCTGAGAGACAAAACCAAGTGGAAGCTTAAACAGTGAAGAAAACTAGGTCTTGGTGATCCAATAGTAACCCATAGCTCTTTCTCATAGCCCCTGCCTCTAAGCCCTAGCCACTACCTCTTTAGTGTTTACAGTTTTAGGTGTGTACGCGATAACACCGCAGCTGCACACAGTAATGAAATATATATGCCTATCTTTGATCAAATGATTATCTTGCTATATTGAGTGTGTTACCAACACTTTTAGTCACTAATACATTTTCTCTAACATCAGTGTTATGAGATTCTGTAAGATCTGAATAAATGTTGTTGTTTTTTTGTATTTTTCTTTGGTATTTTTCTTTTACCCCTTTTTCTCCCCAATTTCGTGGTATCCAATTGGTAGTTACAGTCTTGTCTCATCGCAGCAACTCGCGTATGACTCGGGAGAGGCGAAGGTCAAGAGCCGTGCGTCCTCCGAAACACAACCCAACCCAATCAAGCCGCACTGCTTCTTGACACAATGCCCACTTAACCCGGTGTGTTTCCTCTGCGCCAATGTATCGGAGGAAACACCGTACACAGTCTGCGTCCCAAATGGCACCGTAGTCCCTATATAGAGCTCTACTTTGGACCAGAACCCACAAGAATAGGGTGCCATTTGGGACACAGAAGGAGAGGGGTGGGGAGGGTATTTTAAGGACACAAAAAATCTGCCACCCCAAAATACACTATAGAACAAGAACACACAAACAATTAATCAAGGTATCCATCCATCCATCAGTGTATCAAACAATTTATTGGAACTAGATCATGATGATGATGATAATGCAGAAGTAAGACATTATGGTATCTGTAAGGACGGGGTGAGAATTACAGGGAAGAGCTGAGAATACATTTGCTATAAAAGAGGGGAGTACCAAATGTGTGAGAGAGCGGGAGTATGAAAGAGGGAGAAGCAACCTAGTCCACACTCTGGTAAGGTTATTTACCAGATTACATTGTGCAAATGTTCCTTATTTTTTGCTTTGCATAATCATGACACAAGGCGAGGCCCAAACGCAGACACAGGAGGCAGATGGTTGGAGTTGAAGATGCAAGAGAATGGTCGTGGACAGGCAAAAGTTCAAAACCAGATCAGAGTCCAGGAGGTACAGAGTGGCAGACAGGCTCGTAGTCAAGGCAGGCAGAATGCTTGACCGCCTGCCTGACCAAAGTCCAGAAACAGGCAAGGGTTAAAACCGGGAGAACTAGCAAGAAGAGAAAGCAGGAGAAGGGGGGGGGGGAAACGCTGGTTGACTTAAACATACAAAACGAACTGGCACAGAGACAAGAAACACAGGGATAAATACACTGGGGAAAATAAGCGACACCTGGAGGGGGTGGAGACAAGAACAGGTGAAACTGATCAGGGTGTGACATGCATTCGTTTTTGTTGCAAGGTAATTTCAGAAAATGTCTTTAATACATCTACAGTAATAGTGGAATGATAGTGTTTCACAATATTTATTTATTTATTGTGGCACACAAAATTGCATTCTAATGGTGCACCCTTCTTATTGGTCAACAAAAGATGGACACCCAGCTCTTGTTGTCAAATTGACTGGGGCCAGAAAATCTATTGTTGTCAAATGGGCCGTGCGCTAAATGATTGTGCCACTGCTGATTGTGTCAGAGGCTGTGGCACGTACAATCGGTTAGTGCGCGGAGCCACTCAAATTACCTAGAGCAACTCGCCCCTCCGGTGGCACAATCCGTCAGCGCTCGGTCCCGACCGCTCGGAGGCGTAAGCATGGTCCTAAAGCAAACAGTTGCCACATTTTGTATCACATTCCAATGATAAAACTGGGTGGGGACAAAAATGCAATTTCAGAATGTGTGTGTGTGTGTGTGGGGGGGGGGGGGGCATGTCCCCCCGTCCCCAGTGAAACATTTTGATGGTGATTATCGACCGTACATTCTAAAAAATAATCTGTTTTGAAGCTGAAAATGTGCTTTCCTCTTTTATGTCCAAATGAAAATGAGATGCAGTCTTTACACAAATGTAGCCACTTACAGTATTTTTTTAGCAGTAGATGTTATTGTTTCTAGCGGTCATAGACTGAATTGTACACCAATTTACAATGATAGATTATGATCAAACAGTAAAACCCTAAACTAACACAATACTTTTAATATAATACAATGTTAAAATATGCAATATATACGAAATAATAATAGTACAACAACAATATCTGGGATGGCAGCTTTAGAAAACATATTATTAGAGGTCTTAGGAAGGCATTACTTAGGCCCCTGGGCTATACGGTATGCGCATTGATCAGTTGAGTGAATTATGGAATGGGGGAGTTCTGTTAGAGGCCTGTGCATGTCATAAGAATGTTCTGTTTGTGGCTGTTGTGGCGGATTTTCTTAGTAAATCAGACCCCAGGAGAGTAGTTATTCCATCATTGTTCCCAGTGGATCTCCAGGAGGAGACGGCAGCGTGTGACAGGCCCAGAGCCTGTGACCTGAAGAATTATAAAGATTGGTACAGGCTGGCCTCCTACTGTATCAAGTACTACAAGGCTCCTCTCAACTTCACCGACGCGGAGGTAAACAACATTCTATATGACAGGAGAACGACATTATGACACTTTCAAAGCATGTTATTGCTCTTCCTGTAGTCAGTCAGCCTGTCCATATCAATACAATGGTAATACAGTGAGTGAAGGGATGKGTTAAATCCAATGTCTTAATTAGAGGTGTCATCTAATGTATCCATCTTGCTCCCACTAGCGGATTTACCATTAGGCAGAAGAGGCAATTGCCTCAGGCCTCACATCATTTGGAGGCCGTCATTGTAAATAAGAATATGTTCTTAACCATCATTTGTAGGCCGTCATTGTAAATAAGAATATGTTCCTAACTGATTTGCCTAGTTAAATGAAGGTTAAATAAAATAAAAATCGAGAAGCCTCATGAGCTGGGCATAATTCAAAAAAAGATATAATATTTATCCGCTTGAGGCCCCCCCCCATGCTCCGCTTCAGGCATAATAAATAGAAAAATCCCCATCAAAATGTGTCTAAGCTAGAGATATCTGTGTTTTTGCATGGCCTTTGTCTCAATCCACCTCATCCACTGATGTGGGCCTTCTGCAACGGAGGTGGAAGGTGACTGAGGTAAAGCTACAGGAAACATCTCGAAAATCAGTCTTCTCCCAAAAACGTCTGTAGCGTCCAAACAGCTTGGCCTGGAAAATGTATTTGACCCCTCTATGGAGACATAAGACTGTCACGAACACGAAGGTGTTTTCCGTTGCTCTACGTCCCACCACAAGTGACACGGGACTCATCTGAAGGTAACACGATAAAAATTATTATAATTATTTTCTTAGGCCTATGTCTCTCAGATTTTCCTTTAAATTTAATGTTTGACTATCTGTTTTTCCATGTATGAATGTGTTATTCAATGCGTTTCTATGAGCTAATTGCAGGAAGGCCAAATGTAATGTTTCATCAAATTATAACAACTCCCAAAAAATTATACCTACAGGGTTCCTAAAATTCTAAATCAAATAACTAAACTATCCTTGGTGTGACCATCTTAAAACAATTCCATATGTTAGCTTAGTAGTAATYTCGCATTGCCATACTTCCAAAATCACGTCACTGTCACGTCTCCATTGGACGTCGGGGTTGGGGAGTAACAGATTACAAAAAAACTGTAATTGTAATCCATTACGCTATCAGCTAAAATATTGTAATCAGATTACAGATACTTTTGAAAAATGAGATGATTACTTCTAGGATTACTTTTTAAATTCATAAAGAAAAATTGAACATTCAAATCAGCATTGAAAAAAGTTTACGTTTGTTCCGCCAGAGCGAGTCTGAACACAAGTCAGAGACCACTATGATGACACACCAAATGCGATTGATGGATAGCGGGAAAAGGGCAGGAATAGGCTTTTGTAGGTTACAGTCCAAGCAGTAGTATGTCTTCCAATGRTGTGACTGYTGTTGGCATCCAAAGATTATCCATGTGTAAAAATAGAAAAAGCAGACATTGAATTAACTTTATGTCCTGAATACAAAGTGTTATGTTTGGGGCATATCCAATACAACACAGTGGTGGCTGCATCAAGCACAGTGGTGGCTGCATCACGTTATGGGTATGCTTGTAATCATTAAGGAGTGGGGAGTTTTTCAGGATAAAAATTWATAAATGGAATGGCGCTAAGCACAGGCAAAATCCTAGACGAAAACCTGGTTCAGTCTGCTTTCCATCAGACAATGGGTGATGAATTCACCTTTCAGCAGGACAATAACCTAAAACACAAGGCCCAATCTACACTGGAGTTGATTTACCAAGAAGACAGTGAATGTTCCTGAGTGGCCGAGTTACAGTTTTGACTTAAATCTACCTGAAAATCTATGGCAAGACCTAAATATGGTTGTCTAGCAATGATCAACAACCAACTTGATAGATCTTGAAGAATTTTGAAAATAATATTGGGCAAATGTTGCACAATCCAGGTGTGGAAAGCTCTTAGAGACTTACCCAAAAAGACCAAAGGGGTTTCTACAAAGTATTGACGCAGAGGTGTCAATACTTTATAAATGAGATATTGCTGTATTTCATTTGAAATACATTTGCAAACATTTCTAAAGAAAGAAGATGAGCAGGTGGCCAGTACGTTGCAATAAACTTTAGTGAACTATTAACAGAATATATTTACAAAATAATACATCATAGTACATCAGGACGCACAACTGCAATGCATTTCCAAAAACATGTTTTCAGTTTGTCATTTTGGGCTATTGTGTGTAGATGGGAGAGAACAACATATATTTTTAATCAATTTTGAATTCAGGCTGTAACACAACAACATGTGGAATAAGTCATGGGGTATGAATACTTTCTGAAGGCACTGTATTTGTGTATTTTAACCCATTAATGGTTGAATCTAAGTAGTTTAAGCTGCCTAGCCCGTAGGGGGCCCTTGAGGCAGCAAAAAAGTGAAATGTGTGTGTATATATACAGTACCAGTCAACATTTTTACTCATTCAAGTAGGTGTGTCCAATAGGACAATGACCAAAAACACACCTCCAGGCTGTGTAAGGGCTATTTGACCAAGAAGGAGAGTGATGGAGTGCTGCATCAGATGACCTGGCCTCCACGATCACTCGAGCTCAACCCAATTGAGATGGTTTGAGATGAGTTGGACCGCAGAGTGAAGGAAAAACAGCCAACAAGTGCTCAGCATATGTGGGAACTCCTTCAAGACTGTTGGAAAAGCATTCCAGGTGAAGTTGGTTGAGAGAATGCCAAGAGTGTGAAAAGCTGTCATTTTTTATTGAACCTTTATTTAACTAGGCATGTCAGTTAAGAACAAAWTCTTATTTACAATGACGGCCTACTGGGGAACAGTGCGTTAACTGCCTTGTTCAGGGACAGAACAACAGATTTTTACCTTGGCAGCTCGGGGATTCGATCCAGCAACCTTTCGGTTACTTGCTCAACGAGGCAAAGGGTGGCTACTTTGAAGAATCTCAAATATAAAATATATTTTGATTTGTTTAACACTTTTTTTGGTTACTACATGATTCCATATGTATTATTTCATAGTTTGATGTCTTCATTACTATTCTACAATGTAGAAAACAAGTGGTCCTTAGTTTTGGGGGTCATGCTCAGGCAAAATAATTTGGCTAATCTATACTTCCATATTTCCAAGTCCTATTCTTGAAGATCAAGGGACATAACATTTATTGGAATGACTGGAATTCTGTTAAATTTGGTTTTTAATGTAAAGATATCATTTAATCTTATTATTATATGTAGTAGAAAGTCATGGGTTAGAAGAAGCTTACATAACCAACCCATAAAGTAAAATGTAACATCCATATATGGCCAGCTATGTAAACGTTAACATTGATTTATCCTGCAATAGATGTCGTTCAATTGGTAACATACATTTTTGTYTTCTTCTAATGCCTCTTAAGAGGAAAGTAATCTAAAAGTAACTGAATGTAATAAGATTGTTACTGAGTTTGGGTAATCCAAAAATTATGTTACTGATGACAAWTTTGGACAGGTAACTAGTAACTGTAAAGGATTACATTTAGAAAATAACCTACCCAACCCTGTGTGTGTGTGTGTGTATAATTTAAAAATGCGTAAATTTTAAAAAAGGGGGCTATATATATATATATAACCCCCTTTTTTTAAATTTTCGCCAAAAATGACATACCCAAATCCAACTGCCTGTAGCTCAGGCCCTGAAGCAAGGATATCCATATTCTTGGTACCTTTTGAAAGGAAACACTTTGAAGTTTGTGGAAATGTGAATTGAATSTAGGAGAATATAACATAATAGATCTGGTAGAAGAAAATACAACAAAAAAAACAACCGTTCTTTTCTTTTTTTTCTACCATCATCTTTGAAATTCAACAAAGGTCYCAAATCTAGCCAACACTCTGGTTGTAATTCCGATGGTGTCCACAAGATGGCAACAGTTTATGTGCAAAGGTTCAGACGGATAAGTATTAGCAAACTACATGACATTTAGTGTGAAGTCACCCAGGTACATTTGGGCAAATCATGAAGGATACATTTAAATTTTTCTGCAAGAATATCGTCAAATCCGTATACTTGGACTTTGATTTAGCTTTTCCAGTATTAGTAGCCATATTGTAAGTTCAACATTTGCTAAACACCCAGTTTTCATAACTCTCCATATTCTTGTAATTTTTGTCCAAAAGGAAAAGGCATGCTGTCGCACAAGGTTAGCAGCAAAATTCTGCATACTCCCGTAAAGCCCAGCTCATTGGCTATCTAGCTAGCTTTGTTTGACCCCGATTGGTGCTTATTTGACAAAGTTACAGTCAATCAAGTGAAGACTGCCCGCGTCATCGGCGCGCCATGAAGGCGTCGCTCTCTGACCAGATTTGGGGTCCTATAGGATATACTACACTCCTAATGATATAGTGAAGTCTGGTTACGTTCTAGGATCTCTGAGGAATAAATACAAATGTGATTTGACTGGTTGAAACAACGTTTAGGGTTAGATTTTCACAGATTCCTTTCCTTGCAAATTGAACGAGTGGAAATACAAAATCGATCGTGCATGCTATATGGACCTTTTTAGGATATGAAAAAKGATTTTATCTAACAAAACAACACTTCATGCTTTCTCTGGGTCCCTTTGTAATGATAAATCTGAGCAGGATTTCAGAATGTAAGTACACATTTCACCTTCAGAGGTGAATTTATCAAACCTATCGCGGTGAAACAAGTGTTTTGTTGTTATGTGCTCTCCTCAAACAATAGCATGGCATTTTTTCGAAGGAATAGCTACTGTAAATTGGACAGTGCAGTTATATTAACAAGAATTTAAGCTTTCAGCCGATATAAACTGTACATAGACCGACAATGTTGTTTCTCTAAAATCTGCGATCGTGACACACGGCGCTGCATGATTTACAACTGCCCTGTTGATGGACGCCTATTTCATTAACTAACTATAGTTTTGGCAAGTCGGTTAGGACATCTACTTTGTGCATGACACAAGTCATTTTCCAACAATTGTTTACAGACAGATTATTTCACTATAATTCACTTGTATCACAATTCCAGTTGGTCAGAGTTGAATGTGCCTTTAAACAGCTTGGAAAATTCCAGAAAATTATGTCATGGCTTTAGAAGCTTCTGATAGGCTAGTTGACATCATTTTAGTCAATTGGAGGTGTACCTGTGGATGTATTTCAAGGCCTACCTTTAAACTCAGTGCCTCTTTGCTTGACATCATGGGAAAATCAAAAGAAATCAGCCAAACCTCAGAACAAGTCTGGTTCATCCTTGGGAGCAATTTACAAATGCCTGAAGGTACCACGTTCATCTATGCAACAATATTCGCAAGTATAAACACCATGGGACACGCAGCCGTCATACCGCTCAGGAAGGAGACGCATTCATAAGGCCCTCCTCCGGCACTCCTTTCGGAAAGCTGACCACGACTCCATTTTGTTGTTCCTGCCTATAGACAGAAACTAAAACAGGAAGCTCCCGCGCTCAGGTCTGTTCAACGCTGGTCTGACCAATCTGATTCCACGCTTCAAGATTGCTTCGATCACATAGACTGATATGTTCCGCATTGCGTCAAACAACAACATTGACGAATACGCTGACTCGGTGAGTGAGTTTTAGCAAGTGCATCGGAGATGTGGTACCCACAGCAGCGAACCACTGCTTTTAATCAGGGCAAGGTGACCGGAAACATGACCGAATACAAACGTGTAGCTATTCCCTCCGCAGGCAATCAAAAGGCTAAGAGTCAGTATAGGACAAAGTAGAGTCGCAATTCAACGGCTCAGACACGAGAGGTATGTGGCAGGTTCCACAGTCAATCACGGATACAAAAAGAAAACCAGCCCCGTCGCGGACCAGGATGTCTTGCTCCCAGACAGACTAACCACTTCTTTGCTCGCTTTGAGGACAATCGCTTTGAGGACAAAAGCTAGAATTCGGCTTGTCACCAAAAGCACTCACAAACTTTTACAGATGCACAATCGAGAGCATCCTGTCGGGCTGTATCACCGCCTGGTACGGCAACTGCTCTGCCCACAACCGTAAGGCTCTCCAGAGGGTAGTGAGGTCTGCACAACGCATCACCGGGGGCAAACTACCTGCCCTCCAGGACACCTACACCCACCGATGTCACAGGAAGGCCATAAAGATCATCAAGGACAACAACCACCCGAGCCACTGCCTGTTCATCCCGCTATCATCCAGAAGGCGAGGTCAGTACAGGTGCATCAAAGCAGGGCCGAGAGACTGAAAAACAGCTTCTATCTCAAGGCCATCACACTGTTAAACAGCCACCACTAACATTGAGTGGCTGCTGCCAACATACTGACTCAACTCCAGCCACTTTAATAATGGAAAAATGTATGGAAAAAATGTATCACTAGCCACTTTAAACAATGCCACTTCATATAATGTTTACATACCCTACATTACTCATCTCATATGTATATACTGTACTCTATACCATCTACTGCATCTTGCCATCTTGATGTAATACATGTATCACTAGCCACTTTAATATGTTTACACACCCTACATTACTAATCTCATATGTATATACTGTACTCGATACCATCTACTGCATCTTGCCTATGCTGTTCTGTACCATGTYGTGGCAATTTCCTGTATTACCAAATGAGGGGAGTTATAAACCACACATCAGTCAGAGTTATACTTAAATTTAATCTTTAATAATATGAGCTTCAAAATCGCCCKTTGACTCTCAGATCAATTCAGTGTCTATGATGAATTCTGAGAGTGCCTACAAAAGAATACCAAGATCTTTTATAGCCAAGATACACCCCTCTCAACTTACATGACGAACCACAGATCTTAGGAACAGTTCACAAAGAAAGACTTTTACTTGAGAGARGAGTATCCCATAGCCAGATAGCATTAGCTATAAATTATCGTTCAGTTTGGTCTCTAAAACGAGGTTCTAATCTCGTTCCTGGTACTTCATAGTACCAAAACATTACCTCATCCATCTGGAATACTCTTTAGGCTTTATTGGCCAAAGACATCGTAAATCTCCTCTGTCAGTGCTATCTCATAGAGGCCCATCCTCAGTGGAACACACACACACACACAATAGTCGACAGATTCTATTCTGTCGAATAAAACTACCATTCTAATTCAATACAAAGATTATAATATAATTTTACAAGCACTAAAACAATCTCGCAATTTTCCACGACAACCATCACTCATTCATATATATTTATGTACACATTCTTCATTCCTTTACACTTGTGTGTATAAGGTAGTTGTTGTGAAATTGTTAGGTTAGATTACTCGTTGGTTATTACTGCATTGTCGGAACTAGAAGCACAAGCATTTCGCTACACTCGCATTAACATCTGCTAACCATGTGTATGTGACAAATAACATTTGATTTGAGCACGGAAGATGCCACTGTTCCAAAACCGCCATAAAAAAGCCAGACTATGGTTTGCAACTGCACATGGGGACAAAGATCGTACTTTTTGGAGAAATGTCTTCTGGTCTGGTTGATAAACAAAAATGGAACTGTGGCCATTAAAGACCATCGTTATGTTTGGAGGAAAAAAGGGGACGCTTGCAAGCCGAAGAACACCATCCCAACCATAATTCATGGGGTGGCAGCAATCATGTTGTGGGGTGTGTTTGCTGCAGGAGGGGAACTGTGGCAAACTTCACAAAATAAGATGGCTCATTAGATTTAAGATGGTTAAAGCTGCCAAAAGCAGGCAGGGGAGAATTCCACCGTCTAATTCCAAGAGCTCCGACGTTTGGAGAGGAAGTCGGAAGTTTACTTTCGTCTGGGACTGAAAGCCCAGTTCGACACTCTCCCAGATTGGTTGGAGCAGGTCACCGTGATGAGGAAACAACCCCCATCAAACGAAGTGGGTCGATTTACCAACGACCGGGAGTCCCATCAGCCCAGTTGAACGCCTGGCGATTTGTCCCGGTAAAGCTACATTTCTAGTACATTTTTCTAAAGCCTTTGATACCATTAAATTGATTGATATTTGATACATGGGTTTTATTGCAACCTAGCTAGCTAAAGGCTCTAGTTAATAGTCCCTATTTTTGACATCAGATGTATTTTACAGAATTGTTCATTAGACCGATAAACTTTCCCCAAAGTGGTTGGTATAATCCTTTATTTTAATTATGCAATGTTACAAGATGAAAAGAAAGGTGCCTTCTTGCCCTGATAGAGTCCCCGGCCCAAACAGCGCGATCAAAACCACCTTCCTCCACAATTGTTGAAAAGTAAGCCCTAACTCTGCATCTGTGAATATATTTATTATTGCATTTTCGACTCCAAACTGCATGTTTGGAGGGAAATTATATTATAGGCTCTCACAATTAATTTGTGGATGTCATCGAATAAATAATATACTTGGCAAATAAATTAATAAAAAATGTAAAGAAATTATGCAATCAAACTGTTTTTATGTAATCCCACATGAATATATGTGCAAAAAAGAAATCTACATTCATATTTTGTTACATTGGAAATGAATGTACTTCTGGTGTATCGAAACGCAATGACACAGTCGGTGTGTTCAAAGCGTTAGAACCAAGCCAAAAGCCCTCGCATCTGGCTGGGAGGCTTTGAACTCTTCCTGGTAGGAGAGGGATGAATGGAGATGGATGGATGGAGAGAGAGAGAGGGGGGGTGAAGGGGGATTAATGAATGTGCGGAAGAGAGTAAGGGAAGGACCACTATGCCAAACGCTTTCACATCTGTCTAGGAGGCTTCAAACTCTTCCAGGTAGGAGAGGAAGTGATTGATGGAGAGAGGGGTATGGATGGAGAGAGAGGGAGTGATGAAGACAGGGCGGATAATGGGTGGATGGAGAAGAAGGTAATTTAAGGTTTGAGGAAAGAGTGATGTTCGGTAGAAGGGGGATGAGGGAAGCTTTGCAGCACAACATTTCACTTTGAACATATGACTTCTGTCTTGATATCTACATTTACAATATTCAGACCCCTTCACTTTTTCCACATTTTGTTACGTTACAGCCTTATTCTAAAATGGATTCAATTGTTTTTTTCCTCATCAATCTACACACTACCCCATAAATGACAAACACAGGTTTTTAGAAATAAAAAACGGAAATAATACATTTACGTAATTATTCAGACCTTTTACTCAGTACTATGTTGAAGCACCTTTGGAAGCGATTACAGCCTCGAGTCTTCTTGGGTATTACGCTACAAGCTAGGCACACCTGTATTTTGGGAGTTTCTCCCATTCTTCTCTGCAGATCCTCTTAAGCTCTGTCAGGTTGTATGGTGAGCATCGCTGCACAGCTATTTTCAGGTCTCTCCAAAGATGGTAAATCAGGTTCAAGTCCGAGCCTGGCTGGGCCACTCAAGGATATTCAGAGACTGGTTTTCATCAAGGATCTCTCTGTACTTTTCTCCGTTCATCTTTCCCTCGATCCTGACTAGTCTCCCAGTCCCTGCTGCTGAAAAACACCCCCACAGCATGATGCTGCCACCGTAGGGATGGCATTGGCCAGGTGATGAGAGGTGCCTGGTTTCTGTGACGCTTGGCATTCAGGCTAAAGAGTTCAATCTTGGTTTCATCAGACCAGATCATCTTGTTTCTCATAGTCTTGAGGGTCACTTTTACAGTGAGCTGTCATGTGCCTTTTACTGAGGGGTGCTTTCCGTCTGGCCACTCTACCATAAAGGCCTGATTGGTGGAGTGCTGCAGAGATAGTTGTCCTTCTGGAAGGTTCTCCCATCTCCACAGAGGAACTCTGGAGCTCTGTCAGAGTGACCATCAGGTTCTTGGTCACCTCCCTGACCAAGGCCCTTCTCCCCCGATTGCTCAGTTTGGCCGGGCGGCCGGCTCTAGAAAGAGTCTTGTTGGTTCCAAACTTTTTCCATTTAAGAATGATGGAGGCCACTGTGTTCTTGGGGACCTTCAATTATGCAGACATTTTTTGGTACACTTCCCCAGATCTGTGCCTCGACACAATCCTGTCTCGGAGCTCTACAGACAATTCCTTCGACCTCATGCCTTGGTTTTTCCTCTGACATGCACTGTCAACTGTGTGACCTTATATAGACAGGTTTGTACCTTTCCAAGTCATGTCCAATCAATTGAATTTACCACAGGTGGACTCCAATCAAGTTGTAGAAACATCTCAAGGATGATCAATGGAAACAGGATGCACCTGAGCTCAATTTCCATTCTCATAGCAAAGGGTCTGAATACTTATGTAAATAAGGTATTTCAGTTTTTTTATTTATAATACATTTGCAAAAATGTTTAAACCTGTTTTCGCTTTGTCATTATGGGGTATTGTGTGTAGATTGATGAGGAACATGTTTTATTTAATCAATTTTAGAATAAGGCTGTAAAGTAACAAAATGTGGGAAAAGTGAAGATGTCTGAATACTTTCAGAATGCTCTGTACATATTTTCTCAACACCTGTCTTTCTATCGCTCTCTCTTCCTTTGACCACCTCTTTCTTTCTCTCCCTCSTCCTCTCAGTGTTGTAAGTTTGTGTGGACCGACGGCTCCAACCGGAACCCCTGGGGAGCCCATCGCCCGCTGGACGAGCCGCGAGGACTGTGTGGAGACGAACTGGAGCAGTAAGAGCTGGATGGAGGGAGGAGTGATGGGAAGGAGAGAGGCATTGGGAAGTGGAACGACCACACGTGTTTCACCAAGAAGAGCTACGTGTGCTCCTTCAAGAACAGAGTTTGAGGAGAGAGAGAGAGACTGTGGGTCTTTTCCAATATCCACACTCACATACTTAGTACGAAGCAGCAATGGGTCGCCTGGTCAAAATATTGCACTATAAAGGATAGGGTGCCATTCCGCACTCACCCTGCTCCTTTCTCTAATGATCCCAACCCACAGATCTCCCACTGTGAAACCAAACCACAGAGAGATGTGCCTGCTTTCTGCAAACTAACAAATGCATGAAAAATAGAAATAAAAAGTGTTAAGCAAGTAAACAACTAGAGTATTTGTTTGTCTGTTTCCAGCAGGATTTGAGTCTCTGGCAGAATCAAACCAGATTCAAATTTAAGTGACATCATTTTATTTAAGTTGTGGGTAGACTTTAATACTTTGTAGAGGTAGGAGTTCAAATACARTAGTTCATGGTGGGTCACATGCAAAGTTAAGGATTACACATACAACCTCCACTATGAAAACATTACAGGTAMATTACAGGTTCATGTGAAATATTAGGGATATTACAAAGCTAGACATATATGCATTCTCTGTCCGGRGTGAAGTCTACCCTAGATACAGATCCAGGATCTGCTTCCCCTTCCCCAATCCTTACCATAACCATTTTGTGGGGAAAATGTTAAACTGATCCAAGATTAGGGTCTATGGGCAATATCACCCTAAACCTACATTTGCAGCCAAACATCCCAAATTGCCACCACCCACCCCTTTCCATTCCATTGGCTGTCCGTTAGCCGTATTGCCCAATGGAAAAGGCCCCTGAGTCGTTTGACTGCTTCTCTACTCCAATGAACTCCCTACTCCGATACAGCCCATTGCTGGATAAGGAGTTCTCGATCTGCGTGTCTGATACCTAATGGAGTAATGGTAGATTAGGGGAGGGGGGGAGAGAGAGAGGAAATGACTTTATTGAATTGTAAACACTTGAAGAACATCAGGAGCACATTTTCACTTAGTCTCCAGTTGCTATCAATGCATGATTTAAGTGGAAGTTAGAATTTGCCCCTTAGTTTCAACTATTCCCTCTGGGCCGTATATCAACTTCTTAGAGTAGGCTTACTGATTTAATATCAGTTTTTCCTTTCAGATTACAATGAATAAGATCATGGGACAGGGGTGAGCTGATCCTAGATAAGCACTCCTACTCTGAGATGGGGCCCCAGGCGTGCAAAGGCTGACACTTGTTATTAAGAGAAATATCTATATCACAGTAAGCAGGGTTGGTGTCTTGCCTCAAACTTTACCTCCTCAAACTTCTTGGCCTTGTATTGCTCTGCTCCCTTCAGAAAGTTCAAGAGTATGATGTCACAAAGCACGGTGCCCTGCAACCAATCCAAGGCAGAGAAAGAAAACAAGGTTTTAAAATAGAATAGAAAGGAATTTAAGAAATTAGGAGAGGAGAGAAGATGAGAAGAAAGGAGAAGAGATTAGAAAATAAGAATAATTTTATTTTCCCTGGAAATAACTACAGTTGGCGAGACATTTTCAAACTAGCCAATAGAGACTGTGTGGATAATATTATTACAAAGTTAAGAGACTGAAGGTGGAACAGATATGTTTTAATTTAAAACTAGCCTAGAGACGGTGTGGATACTTTGTGGATAGAAAGTAGCAACTGAAAAGAAGGGCTCACCACTCCAACTGACGTAAAGGCAGCTACCATGTTGATCAGAGTAGGGATCATGTTAAACTTCCCTGCCTGTAAGAAACAAGTTAAGTAAAACATTTTTTTAAGGGGTTAAGTATTTTACAGAAGTAAACACACACGACCCCCCCCCCCCCCCATCTAATAACACATATATGTAGAACAGTCATGGACCCACATAGGCAATTAGACTCATGCAAACCACAGACATATTCACACACACACACACACTTCCGTTAAAATCACTCACATTTCCATTGACAAGCACATCAAACCTGATGGCATAGGCCTTGAGCAGAGTACGGTAATCTGTCCCGTTGTCCATCTTGTAGTACTTAGCATACCTATCAGCACAACATGGACAGAGAGTAAGGACATGGGCAATGCACATGGGTTGACAGTTAATCCTACCCCAAGTCCCTATTTACAAACGAAGCATGTATTTAGTGAATCCGCCAGATCAGAGGGAGTAGGGATGACCAGGGATGTTCTATTGTTAAGTTTCTGAATTAGACCATTTTCCTGTCCTGCTAAGCATTCCAAATGCATCGAGTACTTTTGGTTGTCAGGGAAAATGTATGGAGTAAAAAGTACATCATTTTCTTTCGATTTTGGAAAATTGCGCCGAAGAGGATGGCTGACGTTTTACATGCCCATAATCAATTGTGCTCTTTTGCTCGTAACTTATTMTTTTACTTATTTTGTGCATAATGTTGGTTCTACTGTCTCTTATGACCGAAAATAACTTCTGGACATCAGAACTGGGATTACTCACCACGGACTGGAAGAAGCTTTTTCCTTTAATGAGTCCAACGAGAAGGACATACTGCTCTCCCGGGGACAGGCTCAAATCCCAGTCACTTGCGTGAAGAAAAGACGTAGGAAAAGAGGACGCAGATCAGGCTGCCTTTTGAGAATCCGTAAGCGAGCGAGTAAACTCCCATTACCATCAATTCTACTTGCATTCATTGGAAAATAAAATGTATGACCTACGATTACGATTTTCCTACCAACGAGATATTAAGACCTGTAATATCCTATGTTTGGCTGAATGACGACACAGACAATATAGATCTGAATGGATTTTCAATGCACCGGCAGAACAGAGATGCTACGTCTGGTAAGACAAGGGGTGGGGATGTGTGTCTTTTTGTCAATAACAGCTGGTGCGCAATGTCAAATATGAAAGAAGTCTTGAGGTATTCTTCGCCTGAGGTAGAGCACCTTATGATAAGCTGTAGACCACACTATCTACCAAGAGAGTTCTCATCTATATTATTCGTAGCTGTCTATTTACCACCACAGACCGATGCTGGCACTAAGAGCGCACTCAACAAACTCTATAAAGCCATAAGCAAACAAGAAAATTCTCTCCCAGAAGCAGCGCTCTTAGTGGCCGGGGACTTTAATGCAGGCAAACTTAAATCAGTTTTACCCAATTCTTACCAACATGTCACATGTGCAACCAGAGGAAAAAAACTCTCGATCACTTTTACTCCACACACACAGATGCATACAAACCTCTCCCCCGCCCTCCATTTGGCAAATCCAACCATAATTCTATTCTCCTGATTCCTGCTTACAAGCTAAAACTTAAACAGGAAGTACCAGTGACTCGCTCAATACGGAAGTGGTCAGATGGTGCGGATGCTACGCTACCGGACTGTTTTTCTAGCACAGACCCGAATATGTTCCGAGATTCATCGAATGGTATTAAGGAGTATACCACCTCAGTCATCAGCTTCATCAATAAGTGCATTCCCACAGTGACCGTACGTACATATCCCAACCAGAAGCCATGGATTACAGGCAACATCCGCATCGAGCTAAAGGCTAGAGCTGCCGCTTTCAAGGAGCGGGACACTAATCCGGACACCTATATGAAATCCCGCTATTCCCTCAGATGAACCATCAACCAAACAAAGCATCAATACAGGTTTAAGATTGAATCCTACTACACCGGCTTAGACGCTCGTCAGATGTGGCAGGGCTTGAAAACTATTATGGGCTACAAAGGGAAACCCAGATGCAAGCTGCTCAGCTTGTTAGCCGATGTGTTAGCCGATAACGCTCTTGTTAGCCGATGTGAGCAAGACCTTTAAACAGGTCAACATTCACAAAGCCGCAGGGCSAGATGGATTACCAGAACGTGTACGCAAAGCATTCGCGGACCAACTGGCAAGTGTCTTCACAGACATTTTCAACCTCTCCCTGACTGAGTCTGTAATACCTACATGTTTCAAGCATACCACCATAGTTCCTGTGCCCAAGGAAGCGAAAGTAACCTGCCTAAATGATTACCACACCGTAGCACGCACGCCGGTAGCCATGAAGTGCTTTGAAAGGCTGGTCATGGCTCACATCAACAGCATCCTTCTGGATACCCTAGACCCACTCCAGTTAGCATACAACCCCAACAGATCCACGGATGACGCAATCTCAATCCCACTCAACACTGCCCTTTCCCACCTGGACAAAAGGAACACCTACGTGAGAATGGTGTTCATTGAGTACAGCYCAGCGTTCAACACCATAGTGCCCACAAAGCTCATCACTAAGCTAAGGATCCTGGGACTAAACACCTCCCTCTGCAACTGGATCCTGGACTTCCTGACGGGCCGCCCCTAGGTGGTAAGGGTAGGCAACAACATGTCTGCCACACTGATCCTCAACACTGGGGCCCCTCAGGRGTGTGTAATCCCCTCCTGTACCTGTTCAGCCCACGACTGCGTGGCCAAACACGACTCCAACACCATCATTAAGTTTGCTGACAACACAACAGTGGTAGACCTGATCACCAACAACAATGAGATAGCCTATAGGGWGGAGGTCAGAGAACTGGCAGTGTGGTTCCAGGACAACAACCTCTCCCTCAATGTGAGYAAGACAAAGGAGCTGATCGTGGACTACAGGAAAAGGCGGGCTGAACARGCCCCCATTAACATCAACGGGGCTGTAGTGGAGCAGGTCGAGAGTTTCAAGTTCCTTGGTGTCCACATCACCAACAATCTATCATGACCCATACACACCAAGACAGTCGTGAAGAGGGCACGACAAAACCTTTTCCCCCTCAGGAGACTGAAAAGATTTGKCATGGGTCCCCAGATCCTCAAAAAGTTCTACAGCTGCACCATCGAGAGCATGCTGACCGGTKGCATCCCCGCCTGGTATGGCAACTGCTCGACATCTGACCGTAAGGCACTACAGAGGTTAGTGCGTACGGCCCAGTACATGACTGGGGCCAAGCTTCCTGCAATCTAAGACCTATATAATAGGCGGTGTCAGAGGAAAACCCATAAAATTGACAGAGACTCCAGTCACCCAAGTCATAGACTGTTTTCTTTGATATCACATGGCAAGCGGTACCGGAGCGCCAAGTCTAGRACCAAAAGGCTCCTTAACAGCTTCTACCCCCAAGCCATAAGACTGCTGAACAATTAATCACTTGACCCCCCCCCACATTTGTTTTGTACACTGCTGCTACTCGCTGTTTATTATCTATGCATAGTTACTTCACCCCTACCTACATGTACAAATGACCTCTAACCTGTACCCCYGCACACTGACTTGGTTCCGGTACCCTCTGTATTGCCTCGTTATTGTTATGTTATTGTGTTACTTTTCATAATTTTTTACTTTTGTTTATTTGGTAAATATTTTCTTAACTCTTCTTGAACTGCACTTGGTTAAGGGCTTGTGAGTAAGCATTTCACGGTAAGGTCTACACTTGTTGTATTCGGCGCATGTGACAAATAAAGTTTGATTTGAATTGAATATACAGTGTAGTGAAGTAAAAGTAAAAGTTGTCAAAAATAGTAAAGTAAAGGACAGATACCCCAAAAAACTACTTAAGTAGTACTTTCAAGTATTTGTACTTAAGTACCTTACACCACTGGAGATATATAGAGATCTCATCTTTGTATCTGTCCCATTATGGCATCAGAGACAGCGATTGAGGCTGTCTCCATCYTGAAGAAGTCAATTTTCTGCTTCTTTTGTGTTTGGAAAAAGTGTGATTTACTGCCACTTGCMGTGCTGGAGTCAAATCAAATCAAATTTTATTGRTCACATACACATAGTTATTAGATGTTAATGCGAGTGTAGCGAAATGCTTGTGCTTCTAGTTCCGACAGTGCAGTAATATCTAACAAGTAATCTAACAATTTCACAACAACTACCTAATACACACAAATGTAAAGGAATGGAATAAGAATATGTTCATATAAATATATGGATGAGCAATGACAGAGCGGCATAGGCAAGATGCAATAGATGGTATAAAATACAGTATATACTGTACATATGAGATGAGTAATGTAAGATATGTAAACATTATTAAAGTGGCATTTTTTTAAAGTGGCTAATGATTTGAGTCTGTATGTAGGCAGCAGCCTCTTTGTGTTAGTGATGGCTGTTTAACAATCTGATGGCCTTGAGATAGAAGCTGTTTTTCAGTATCTCGGTCCCAGCTTTGATGTACCTGTACTGACCTCGTCTCCTGGATGGTAGCGGGGTGAACAGGCAGTGGCTCGGGTGGTTGTTGTCCTTGATAATCTTTTTGGCCTTCCTGTGACATCGGGTGCTGTAGGTGTCCTGGAGGGCAGGTAGTCTTCCCCCGGTGATGCGTTGTGCAGACCGCACCACCCTCTGGAGAGATTGAGGGCGGTGCAGTTGCCATACCAGGCGGTGATACAGCCCGACAGGATGCTCTCAATTGTGCATYTGTAAAAGTTTGTGAGGGTTTTAGGTGACAAGCCAAATTTCTTCAGCCTCTTCTTCACCACTCTGTCTGTGTGGGTGGACCATTTCAGTTTGTCCGTGATGTGTATGCAGAGGAACTTAAAACTTTCCACCTTCTCCACTACAGTCCCGTCGATGTGGATAGGAGGGTGCTCCCTCTGCTGTTTCCTGAAGTCCACGATCATCTCCTTTGTTTTGTTGATGTTGAGTGAGAGGTTGTTTTCCTCCCAACACACTCCAAGTGCCATTACCTCCTCCCTGGTTCCTGAACCAAATCTTGTGTGTCATTCAGTTGTTGTTGCCACTAGGTGGTGATCTAGCTCAGTGGTTTTCAACTGGTGTGCCTTGAGGAACTCAGGTGTGCCGCGAAACTTTTCCTAATCTGGATAATTTTTGGAACACTCACTTATACACGTGACCTGTGAAATGCACATGGAATTTTGTCTTGGGAGCACCARTGCCGCTCAGACAATACATTGAATGGCACATTGTTTCAAGTCCCGTGTGCTCAGGCTGTTGTTACCTTGGTATCATTTGAAGGTCACGCATCAGGAGCAAAGTCATTTTAATAATTTTACTTTGCCTGTGACTGAGAACCATTAGCACATGCACGTCTGATTAGGCTTACCCGTGCCACAGCCTCTGCCATAGAAAAATACGGAGCATGGTTTTGTGTTCCTGGTTGCACCTTTACAATGCAGAAAACCAATGTCTCTAACCCAACCCGTTCAAAAGGAATTATCTATTTTATCAGAGCTAAAGAAAAATCCTTCCAGCACATTTTCGCGGGGTGCTCCATGAAGGGGTATCAGAAAAATGTATCRTCATGAATAAGGAACTATGAAAATAGTTCAAATAAACCCGATTTAATCTATAAAAATGCTTGTCACAGAAGTAGATGACTTGCAGTGTGGATCAGATAAGACGGAGTTCATTTACACTAAATCAATTAATAGGGACATTTTAGGTGTCAGACCGAATTTTTTCTTCCATCAAGCTGTGCCATGGTACAATCACTGATCTAGCTTAAAGCCATTTACTACCCATAGGCAACCCAATTTGATGAAGAAGACAATGCTCAGATCATTGACTGATCGCTCCCAACCCATAGGAATCCCCTCCCATTTGACTACTTTAAAATGGTGTACGCCCTCAATGGCAATGTCCATGCAAAAACGGGTTATATACATCTAGATATCTCTATGTATCTCTATGGGGCTCACTCTCTAAAGGCCAGAGGTTAGAGGTCAGAGGTCATGGCTACCTGAAGTTGTACCCGGGGGAGACGCTGTTCTTCTCCGACATGGCGTCCAGCCGGGTGAAGGARTAGGAGGGGTTACACTCATCCTCTGACTTGTCCAGGTCACACATCCAGCCGATCTTTATACCTATCACCCCTCCCTGTAGGAAGGGGTTGACATACATTTAGAAAATCTCTCTCATTTGTTACTTTATGAGAGTGGGAAAAAGACAGCATTTGAATGTAGGCTAAAGGGGAAGGAGTGAATACAGCTGACGGGTAGGAAAAAGAGAGAAAGAGAGCATAATATGTGAGTATATAAAAAGACTGGTATCGATGGAAATAACTGTGGATAGAAATCACAGGAGGCTGCTAATAACGGCCGGAACGGAGCAACTGAAATGGCACCAAACAACTGGAAACCACGTGTTTGATGTATTTGTTATCATTCCACTGATTCCACTCCAGTCATGAATAAGAACCTGTTCGCCCCAATTAAGGTGCCACCAACGTTCAGTGATAGTAATACAGTGCATTCAGAAGTTATTCAGAACCTTTCCTTCATTACACATTTTGTTACATGACAGCCTTATTCTAAAATGGATAAAATAATTCCCCTCTCCCCCCCCTCATCAATCTACACACAATAACCATAATGACAAAGCAAAAACTGTTTTTTAGAAATGTTTGCAAATGTATATATTAAAAAAAAACTGAAATAACTTATTTACATAAGTATTCAGACCCTTTGCTATGAAACTCGAAATTGAGCTCAGGTGCATCCTGTTTCCATTGATTATCCTTGAGATGTTTCTACAACTTGATTGGAGTCCACCTGTGGTAAATTCAATTGATTGGACATGATTTGGAACGGCACACACCTGTCTATATGAGGTCCCACAGTTGACAGTGCATGTCAGAGCAAAAACCAAGCAACGAGGTCGAAGGGATTCTCTGTAGAGCTCTGAGACAGGATTGTGTCGAGGCACAGATCTAGTGAAGGGTACCAAAATGTTTCTGCAGCATTGAAGGTCCCCAAGAACACAGTGGCCTCCATCATTCTTAAAAGGAAATACTTTGCAACCACCAAGACTTTTCCTATAGCTGGACACCCGGGCCAAACTGAGCAATTGGGAGAGAAGGGCCTTGGTCAGGGAGGTGATCAAGAACCCCATGGTCACTCTGACAGAGCCCCAGAGTTCGTCTGTGAAGATGGGAGAACCTTCCATAAGGACAACCATCTCTGCAGCACTCCATCAATCAGGCCTTTATGGTAGAGTGGCCAGACGGAAGCCTCTCCTCAGTAAAAGGCACATGACAGCCCATTTGGAGTTTTYCAAAAGGCACAAAAAAAACAAGATTCTCTGGTCTGATTAAACYAAGATTGAACTCTTTAGCCTGAATGCCAAGCGTCACAGAAACCAGGCACCTCTTTTCAGCGGCAGGGACTGGGAGATGAACGGAGCAAACTACAGAGATCCTTGATGAAAACCTGCTCCAGACTGCTCAGGACTTCTGTTCAGGACTGGACAATGACCCTAAGCAAACAGCCAAGACAACTTAGAAGTGGCTTCGGGGCAAGTCCCTAAATGTCCTTGAGTGGCCCAGCCAGAGCCCGGACCTGAACCCAATCGAACATCTCTGGAGAGACCTGAAAATAGCTGTGCAGTGACGTTTCTCATCCAACCTGACAGAGCTTGAGAGGATCTGCAGAGAAGAATGGGAGAAACTCCCCAAATACAGGTGTGCCAAGCTTGTAGCATCATACCCAAGAAGACTCGAGGCTGTAATCGCTGYCAAATGTGCTTCAACAAAGTACTGAGTAAAGGGTCTAAATACTTATGTAAATGTCATATTTCAGTTTTTTTTATTWAAAAAAAAGCCACAAAAATCCTAAATACTGTTTTTGCTTTGTCATTATGGGGCATTGTGTGTAGATTGATGAGGGAAAATAACAATTGAATCCATTTTTGAATAAGGCTGTAACATAACATGTGGAAAAAGTGAAGGGGTCTGAATACTTTCTGAATGAACTGCATGTCAAGTTAATATACTAGTATGGATATACACCTGGGAGTGAACCACCATACCTTCTGTGCCAGCGTGGTAAAGTTCTGGTGTGCATAGCGGATGACGTCCCCCACCCTGAAGATGGGACAGTAGGTATTGTTCTCATGGTCAAAGTTACACGCCTTGATGTACTGAGGGGTGATAGTGGGCAGGAAGTTACCCCTGAGACATGCACACACACACACACACACACACACACACACACACACACACACACACACACACCAACACACACACACACACACACACACACACACAACACACACCACACACACAACCACAAACACAGGAGAGACAGGGGACCAGTTAGAGTTGTTACATGATTATCTTTATCTGTGTCATCAACATCATCAACATCATCATCATCATCATCCTCACTTGGTGAAGTTGAAGAGGGGGAAACGGATGCTGTTTCTTGATGAAGATGGTGAAGTTCTCCACCTCCATCATAGGATGCCTGAGGGAAGGTCAGAAAGAAGACCATGTTCATTCATCAACATACACATCTGAGCGCGACGTATGCTCTGACATCGCTCGTCCATATGTATACAGTCTTAATTCATTCCTACTTAGATTTGTGTGTACTGGGTATATGTTGTGTAATTTGTTAGATATTACTTGTAAGATATTACTGCACTGTCGGAACTAGAAGCACAAGCGTTTCGCTTCAACCGCAATAACATCTGCTAATCACGTGTATGTGACCAATAACATCTGCTAATCACGTGTATGTGACCAATGCATTTGATTTGGAAGTGTCGCTGCCGTGTCAGTGTGGAAGGCGTGAAAAAATGATTGTTGTCTATCAACAATGACAAGCCACCGGGGTCTGACAATCTGAATGGAAAATTATTGAGGATAATAGCGGACGATATTGCCACATCTTCAATTTAAGCCTACTAGAAAGCGTATGCCCTCAGGCCTGGAGGGAAGCTAAAGTCATCCCCTACCCAAGAATAGTAAAGCACCCCTTACTGGCTCAAATAGCCAACCAATCAGCCTGTTACCAACCCATAGTAAACTTCTGGAGAAAATTGTGTTTGACCAGATACAATGCTATTTCACAGTAAACAAATTGACAACAGACTTTCAGCATGCATATAGGAAAGGACACTCAACAAGCATGGTTGAGAGAAATTGATAATACAATTATTGTGGGGGCTGTCTTGTTAGACTTCAGTGCAGCTTTTAACATTATCAATCATAGTCTGCTGCTGGAAGAATGTATGTGTTATGGCTTTACACCCCCTGCTATAATGTGGATAAATAGTTACTTGTCAGAGGGTGTTCTTTAATGGAAGCCTCTCAAACATAATTCAGGTAGAACCAGGAATTCCCCAGGGTAGCTGTTTAGGCCCCTTGCTTTTTTCAATCAATACTAACGACATGCCACTGGCTTTGAGTAAGGCCAGTGTGTTTATGTATGCGGATGACTCAACACTATACACGTCAGCTACTACAGTGACTGAAATGACTGCAACACTTAACAAAGAGCTGCAGTTAGTTTTGGAATGGGTAGCAAGGAATAAGTTACTCCTAAATATTTCCAAAACGAAAAGCATTGTATTTGGAACAAATCATTCACTAAATCCTAAACCGTCACTACATCTCGTAATGAATAATGTGGAAATTGAGCAAGTTGAGGTGACTAAACTGTTTGGAGTAACCCTGGATTGTAAACTGTCATGGTCAAAACGTATTGATACAACAGTAGCTAAGATGGGGAGAAGTCTGTCCATAATAAAGCGCTGCTCTGCCTTTTAAACAACACTATCAACAAGGCAGGTCCTACAGTCCCTGGTTTTGTCGCACCTGGACTACTGTTCAATCGTGTGGTCAGGTGCCACAATGAGGGACTTGGGAAAATTGCAGTTGGCTCAGAACAGGGCAGCACGGCTGGCCCTTAAGTACACGGAGAGCTAATGGAGAGCTAACATTAATGACATGCACGTCAATCTCTCATGGCTCAAAGTGGAAGAGAGATGGACTTCCTCATTACTTGTTTTTGAAAAGAGGTGTTGACAAGCTGAAGGTACCGAGCTGTCTGTTTAAAATACTAGCACACTCGGACACCCATGCATACCCCATAAGACATGCCACCAGAGGTCTCTTCAGAGTCCCCAAGTCCAGAACAGAATATGGGAGGCACACAGTACTACATAGAGCCATGACTACATGGAATTCTATTCCACATCAGGTAACTGATGCAAGCAGTAGAATCAGATTTAAAAAGCAGGTAAAAATACACCTTATAGAACAGCGGGGACTGTGAAGTAACGCAAACATAGGCACAGACACATGCACACACACACACACACACACATGATAACATATGCACTATACACACACATACACATAGATTTTGCATTGTAGACATGTGGTTGTGGAGTATGTGCCTGAGGGCACACACTTAGTAATGTAATGTTTTTAAAATGGTATAACTGCCTTAATTTTGCCAGACCCCAGGAAGAGTAGCTGCTGCCTTGTCAAATACACACGCACGCACACGGTTACCCACGTCTTGATGTAGTCGATCTCCGCCTGGCACCAGCCTCTGATCTCACAGGTGTTGAGGGTGTCGTTGAAATGGACACACCTGCCCGTCGGAAGACCTGAGGAAGAGAGGTAGGGAAAAGAGAGAGGGGGATAGAGAGAGAGAGGTAGGGGAGAGAGAGACACAGAGAAAGAAAGAAAGAAAGAAAGAAAGAAAGAAAGAAAGAAAGAAAGAAAGAAAGAAAGAAAGAAAGAAAGAAAGAAAGAAAGAAAGAAAGAAAGAGAGGATATATGACACAGAAAGGGGGAGGACGGATAGGGACAATAAATGACAAAGACCAAACCATTATTCCGGAAGCAACTGTTTGGCAAATTGTGTAACATCTTCTATCCTCTGAAGGAAAGACAATAAGGAAGTGAATTGATACAGAAAAAGTGGAGAACCTCACCATTTCCTCCAGGCTTGTTGAGGAACCTAGTGCAGTTGTTGTCGTGTGTACACTTGTATTTCATCTCACTCTGTGCATCACACATAATACACTGTTAGAGTAACATACAGAGACAGAGAGAGAGAGAAAGACAGATACAAAGAGACAGAGAGAGAAAGAAAGAGACATAAAGAGACAGACAGAGAAAGAGATAGAGGAGAGAGAGAGAGAGAGAGAGAACATATGGGGGGGAGACAACAGAGGGCCGATGGTAGAGTAACATACAGAGACAGAGACAGACAGACAGAGACAGACAGACACAAAGAGACAGACAGAGACAGAAAGAGACAGAGGATAGAGAGAGAGAGAGAACATATGGGGGGGAGACAACAGAGGGCCGATGGTAGAGTAAGTGGTCTCACTTCGGGACAGTATCCCTGCACCTGGTTCTCTGTGATGATGAGTTTGGTGATGATGCAGAACACAGAAGCCCCCTGTCAGACCACACACACACACACACAGCATCAAAAACACTCCCATTTCCATTGACCAGCACATCAAACCTGATGTCATAATCCACACATACCTCAGTATCAATATTTGGTATCCATTTTGTGTCAAGTATTAAGTGATGTTTAAAGGGCTTTTAACAAATCCACTAAAGCGCCGACAACAACCCAGATATTAACAAAGACTGAGCAAGCAGAGGAGACAGAGGCTATACAACAACTATACAAAGGCTCCTTAGTCAATCAATCAATGCCAATTGCCAACATCAACATAAGGCATCCAAATATCTCAGACCATAATCAATAGTGTCGCCTGTCGGTGTGTGTGTCCTGTGTGTGTGTGTGTGTGTGTGTGCGTACGGATGTTTGCGTGTGTTTGTGTGTTACCTGAGAGGGGGTGACGTACTCAGCTACGTCCATGACTCGGTTGTTGTACAGTCCAAAGCCTTTGACTTTGGTCATGACAGACGACTCTATAGCCGTGTCTCTGATCTGGTACGCCTGCTCATGCACAAACACCCACCTGAGAGAGGTGCAGGAGAGGAGAGGAAGAAGGAGAGAGAAGAAGAGRGGGGGGGGGGGGGGGGGGTTGGAGAGAGATAACATTACATAAGCGGGGTTGAGATAACATAATGGGAAAATCATTCAATCACAGTTTCCCTTCTCTTTCTGTCACGTATAGAGCAAAAATGAATGATCTTTGAGTCTTTAAAGACTAGCCATTTGTTGGGCTGAAAGAGATTCTAATTAACAAACAATAGATTTGTAAGATTGAGCTCCATAAGCACAAGACGTTGAAACAAACGTTTGGTTGAAAAGACGTTGAAAATACATAAAGCACAGCCTTTACATAAAGCACAGCCAGAAATGTGCGTCTGACTGGAAGTGTGCGGAGACTTTTTCCTGTTTCTCCAATGAAAGACGCTGAAAAGACGTCTTTCAACCAGTTTTTCTCACTGGGAGATCCAGAATGAGCACAGAGTGATAGTACTTCCGTCTGACTGGAAGTGTGCGGAGACTTTTTCCTGTTTCTCCAATGAAAGACGTTGAAAAGACGTCTTTCAACCAATTCCTCTCACCGGGAGATCCAGAATGTGAGTGATAGAGCGATACTACTGACCCGATGAAGTAGGTGATGATGAGGAGCTGAACGACGCGGTTGATGATCCCGATGGTCCAGCTCTTTACCACCACCGACTTGGTGGTCTCGTAGGTGAAGAAGTCCGTGATAAACGTCCACATCCTGGCGTTGAGGCAACCCGCAACACCCAATAAATTCAACGTGTCACAGCCAACAATCTACAGAATGCCTCTTCAGAGAGTGTGTACAGTATGTGTGACTTAGCTACCCCCCCCCCCCAAAAAACAAAAGACAAATCTCAAGATCTGTTGGTTTCCCTACATACTAAAACACTGTTATTTGTTCCAAAAAAGCAACCTGATCCTATTCTTCTCTTCTTTCAAAAAGGTCCAAATAACAGACCTCAATGTCGCTGCTGAAGTAGTGAAATGGTAAACATCCTTACACTCTCCCTCCCCCTTTCTCCATCTCTCTTTGCCCCCCTCGCTCCATCTCTCTTTACCCCCCTCTCTCCATCTCTCTCTTTGCCCCCCTCTCTCCATCTCTCTCTTTGCCCCCCTCGCTCCATCTCTCTCTTTACCTCCCTTCCTCCCTCCCCCTCTCTCTTTCTGTCTCTGCTTTTTTCTTTCCTCCACTTACCAGATTGACTCTCAACCCCTTTAACTTTCTTTCTCCTCTTCTGCTTCCCCTAATGCTCTCTCTCTCACACACACACACACACACACAGACACACACACACACACACACTCACTAAAAGATGAGGAACAGACTTGAGAGTTATGGAGGAGGAGATTCATTTCCTGAGTGGTGCCAGTCAGTCTGTCAGCATCCTCAGTAAAATTACCAAAACTGGAGTTCGAAGTAAAATACAATCCCATTACAATTAGACAGACACAATGCACGCATGCGCACACACTAACATTTAATGAGCAGTAACCTTGATTGTTAATTTCCTCATCTGTTGTCTTTGGCCCTTAACCTGAGGTCTAGAAGTCCATGACCATAGCTATTGCATGTTATAGATACATTTTCATATATATCGATTTCACCCGATGTTTCAACCGTGTCTTTATCCCAAATGGCACCCTATTCCCTATATAATGCCCTACTTTTGACCGGGGACCATAGGTCAAAAGTAGTGCACTATGAAGGGAATAGGGGCGTCATTTGGGATGCAACCCCTTGTCTTTGACCATGCTCATTGAAAGATGAACATATAACCTAACGTACGGCTCACTTTTCAGCCTTATTTTCATTTTCTCCAGCACAATACCAGTATCTACATATGTGAAAATTGTGTATTTCTACATTTTGTAAAAAAAAAAAAGAATCCAAGTTTTAACATTTTAAAAACAGTGATTTTCAAACAATTTGACATTCACGGTGGCGTGGGGAACAAGAAAATACCCTCCCTCTAGCTAGAAACCCGTTGCAGGTTTTGAAAATCACTGTTGGTCTTCCTTTTAATCCTACCCTGTGATGTCACAGAGAAGCATTTTCCAGAACCTTTCTTCTTGCCTTTTTTAACCATGCTGTGTTTTCACGTATGGTTTGGTGCTGGAGATAATGAATAAGGTTGAAAAGTAGCCCTTTAATAATTAATAATAATTGATTGTATTTTTATTGGGCTTTTCCATAGACTGAAAGATACTAGACTAGAGATTAAGGCAGTATCTCTGGATGTTAGATATGTGTATGTATACAGTATAATAATAATACATTTTAATTGTACAGCGCTTTTTCATTCCAGAGTTGTCTCAAAGGTCTACGRAGGGGGAAAAAAATAAATACACTACCGTTCAAAAGTTTGGGGTCACTTAGAAATGTCCTTGTTTTTTAAAGAAAAAAATAAATAATTGTCCATCAAACTAACATACAATGGATCAGAAATACAGTGTAGACATTGTTAATGTTGTAAATGACTATTGTAGCTGGAAACAGCAGATTTTTTATGAAATATCTACGTAGGATTACAGAGGCCCATTATCAGCAACCATCACTCCTGTGTTCCAATGGCACGTTGTATTAGTTAATCCAAGTTTATAATTTTAAAAGGCTAATTGATCATTAGAAAACCTTTTTTCAATTATATTAGCAGAGCTGAAAACTGTTGTCCTGATTTAAAGAAGCAATAAAACTGGCCTTCTTTAGATTAGTTGAGTATCTGGTGCATCAGCATTTGTGGGTTCGATTACAGGCTCAAAATGGCCAGAAACAAAGACTTTCTTCTCAAACTTGTCAGTCTATTCTTGTTCTGAGAAATGGAGGCTATTCCATGCGAGAAATTGCCAAGAAACTGAAGATCTCACAAAACGCTGTGTCCTACTCCCTTCATAGAACAGCGCAAACTGACTCTAACCAGAATAGAAAGACGAGTGGGAGGCCCCGGTGCACAACTAAGYAAGAGGACAAGTACATTAGAGTGTCTAGTTTGAGAAACAGACATCTCACAAGTCCTCAACTGGCAGCTTCATTAGATAGTACCCGCAAAACACCAGTCTCAACGTCAACAGTGAAGAGGTGACTCCAGGATGCTGGGCTTCTAGGCAGAGTTACAAAGAAAAAGCCATATCTCTGTCCAGTGTCTGTGTTCTTTTGACCATCTTAATCCTCTCTTTTTATTGGCCAGTCTGAGATATGGCTTTTTCTTTGCAACTCTGCCTAGGCCAGCATCCCGGAGTCACCTCTTCATTGTTCCAAACTTCTTCCATTTAAGAATGGTGGAAGCCACTGTGTTCTTGGGGACCTTCAATGCTGCAGACATTTTTTGGTACCCTTCCCCAGATCTGTGCGTCGATACAATCCTGTCTCAGCGCTCTACGGACAATTCCTTCGACCTCATGGCTTGGGTTTTGCTCTGACATGCACTGTCAACTGCGGGACCTTATATAGACAGGTGTGTGCCTTTCCAAATCATGTCCAATCAATTGAATTTACCACAGGTGGACTCCAATCAAGTTGTATAAACATCTCAAGGATGATCAATGGAAACAGGATGCACCTGAGCTCAATTTTGAGTCTCATAGCAAAGGGTCTGAATACTTATGTAAATAAGGTATTTATGCTTTTTATTTTTCATAAATTTGCAAAGATAAAAAAAAAAAAAACTGTTTTCACTTTGTCATTATGGGGTATTGTGTGTAGATTGATGAGGATTTATTTTTTTTCATAATTTTTTAATAAGGCTGTAACGTAACAAAAAGTGGAAAAAGTCAAGGGGTCTGAATACTTTAAGAATGCACTGTATTTCTGTATTTTGAAAGTTATATATCTTGAAAACTTGATTGCTGACATGCAACACATTTTGGTACTATATCAACAATTGACTAATGAAAAAAAATACCAAAATATCTTCTTCCTTTACATTTCCTCGGGTTGAGGTGGCCTAGTCATTAAGAGCATTGGACCAGTAACTGAAAGGTCACTGGTTCAAATCCCTGCACTGACTACATAGGCGAACAATCTGCCGATGTGCCTTTGAGCAAGGCACTTATCCATAATTGCTCCTGTAAGTCGAGTTTGATAAGAGCATCTGCTAAACGACTAAAATGTTAAGGAATTGAATGGGCCTCTATGGGCGTTAAGAGAGACAGTGTCACGGGGGTGGCGACAGTGTGCTAGTCCAAATTACAAGCACTGTACGACGGATCGTAAGTATTTATGGTCATGACCCTGTTAAGTATTCAGTACACCATAGCATCCGTCTCTCTCTTAGCCCAGAGGGTTAAGTCCCAAATTACACCCTATAGGCCCTGGTCAAAAGTAGTGCACTATATAGGAATAGGGCGCCAGTTGGGATGCGCCCAGAGTTATATTTGTCATAATGATGATTGTGGCGCCGTTAGAGAATACAGATACTGGGAAGTTCTTTCCAACCTGTTATTAGATTTCCTTAGAAATGGGAGAACGAGAGAGCGGGAGAAAAAACACAAGGGAGAGAAAGAGAGCTGGGGGAGAGACAGAGCGAGAAAGAGATGGAGAGAGAGAAAGGAAATGGACTTAATAGATGATAAATAAAACTCATCCACACCTTAAATTAGATTACCTAGTAAGTGGTCTGAGAGGAAGGAGAGAGATAGAGGGATGGAGAGGACAGAGAGAAGACGGAGGAGCAGGGGAGGGAGAACAGACAATGATAAGGGGAGAGAGAAACAACAAAAAATAACAAAGGACATGATGGAAAGGGCGGCAGGTAGCACAGCGGTTAGAAAGTTGGACCGGTAACTGAAAGTTTGAGTACCCGAGATGACAAGGTGAAAAATCTGTCGATGTGCAAGGCTGACCCTGTAAAACAACACATTTCACTGCACCTCTCCGGTGTATGTGACAAAACAAAATATATCTACTGTATAAATATATATCAATCTAGGGCTAATATATAGAGAGAAGAGGGTAAGTGTTGTGGTAGATAAACAATATAACTGTCATATACAGAAGATGGTGTGGTTGGAGAGAGGGGTGTGCAGAGAAACAGAGCGAGAGGGGCAACAAAAGGGAGTGTGAGAGAGAAAGAACAAGAAAATAGATTTTGAGGTTGGCTGAGAAGGAGAGGGGAGAGAGAATTGATAGGAAAGAGAGCGAGGGAGCAGGAGTAGATCGTGTTCCTTTCGAGCGCTCGTCATCAGTATGGTCAGCGGAGTCAATCACCACCTTCCGGAGACACCTGAAACCCCACCTCTTTAAGGAATACCTAGGATAGGATAAAGTATTCCTCCTACCCCCCCTCCCCCTTAAATTAGTTAGATGCACTATTGTAAAGTGGTTGTTCCACTGGATATCATAAGGTGAATGCACCAATTTGTAAGTCGCTCTGGATAAGAGCGTCTGCTAAATGACTTAAATGTAATGTAAATGCAGTATCAGATTACGCACCGCCACTTAAAAGACAGGCCTCCTCCATCCATCTCTCTCTCGTCCTCCCCGTTGTTCTCACATCCCATAGTTGACCACACCGTGGCATATTGAAACCACAGCCCTCTTCACTACTCTAACTCAGTCCAACACCACACATCCTTCTAAACCACGTTGAATAACCATAGAATGTTTATTGTGCTTCGCTAACAGCAAATGGTTGTTTATGTTTGTGTATGTGTGTGCGCGCGCATGTGTGTTTGTGTGTATGAACATGTGTATATGACAGACAGCATTTAAGCCAGTCAGCACCAAAACACTCAAGACATGAAAAAGAGCATTTACTTATAATATTTAATTTAGTAATATTCTGGAAAACTACATTTCACAGTAGGCAAGAGTTGTTCACAGCCTAAACCGACAGACAGTGTCATGCACGTGTAGCTGGGAAATATAGTCATCACTGGTCAGGTTATGGGATTTTTGCACTGGGCTAAAATAATTAAATACTGTATTTTGCTTCCTGAGATAAGAGGGATAGTTTTACAATTCCTGGACAGAATATTTTTTGAATAGATCGGTATGAATTATCTTCATACTTGCTTCATGTACTTTAAAATTGAATATAATTYGCGTGAGAGAGGAACAGAGGGCCGTAGAGAGTTCACAACCCCTCTCCACACTTTGCACTCTTTTCCCTCTCCATGTCCTTCCCTCTCCTCAGTCTGATCCTGAGTCAGAACTGGGTGGGGTCGAGGCCACCTCTTTTTCATCTGAACCCTGAGAGAGAGATGGAGAAAGAGAGAAAGAGTAAAAGAAGAGGCGTGAACATGATTAAACAAAACAATTGTCTGAAATGCCATACTTGTAGCAAAATGTTTTATATGTGAAGTACAGTGTGTGTGTGCATGGGGCGTGTGCATCCTCACCTTGCGTTTGCCCTTGCCACTGTCTGACTCTGAGGAGCTCTCTTCACTGGAGATAAACTCCCTGCTCTTAAAGCTGTCGTTTCCTGTCACCCTCTCTCTCTCCCKCCACCAGATTTCCCCTTCTTATTCTTCTCATCACTCTTCCCTCCCTTCTTTTCCTTCACCCTGAACACATGAAAAAGAGGAAGAGATATATTCAAGACAGGATAAATAAGCAAACGTTCAGACAAAAATACTTCAAATATGATGCACCTTTTGGTGTTATGATCAGCAAAACTCTTACATTGTAATCTATGACACAGACCCAGACTAAACCTAGTCCTCGACTAAAAAGCATGCTCAATGGAGAATCTCAATTAGAAATGATTTCTAGTCTAGCAGTATGTTTAATCTGGGTCTGGGAAACCATCCCACGTTATATATACTGTAAATTATATACAAGTAGTGCATCAATTGTATCTAAACTCGTAGAAAAAATGTTCTGGATAGAACCAAAAATGGTTGTAGTGCTTTCTTCGTATTCATAGGTTGYRCCTCCGTCACTCGRCGGTGACATAGTGGTGCCCTAAAGTGGTGATAAGTCCAGTCATTCTGAACAGAGGCGAACTAACGTTACTGTTTAGTCGAAATTACACTACAGTGCCTGGAAATACAATGACATTGCCAAAGTAGCCAAATATTTAGTAGGAAACAACTTTGTCAGCATTATCATGTCGTCAAATGTACTTCACAGATTGCAATGTTGTCATTAGCTAGCAAAGTTTGTCAAAAATAGCTAGCAATGCTAACGTTAGCGACCTAAAATCCGGTGGCCTCTCCTCAAATCTTAGCTAGCTAGCTAACGTTGTACTGTATCTAAAGTCAATCTGGTGACATCAAAATGATGACAAAAGGTTTTCCTACTAATTAKTTGTCTCATTTTGAATGTCATTGTATTTCCAAGTCACTGTAATGCACTTTTGATATAATCTTCATCAACAGTCATTGACGATGCATTGAGTAGAATGTTCAGTTGGGCATCAGTCCAAAATGAACGTTCAAAACAATATTGTGACGAAACATGAATATGGCACCCTTAAAGGTTCTATATAAACCCTGTTTGTAGGGTTCTTTGATCACGGGTTTTCTACAGGGCTCTATATGGAACCAATTTCGGTTCTATATTGAATCTTAATCAATCAATCAAATGTACTTATGAAGTGCTATACAGAAACCCAGCCTAAAACCCCAAACAGCAAGCAATGCAGATGTAGAAGCCATGTACAGTGCTTTCTGAAAGTATTCAGATCCCTTCACTTTTTCCACATTTTGTTACGTTATAGCCTTATTCTAAAATGGATAAAATTTTCCTTCTCATCAATCTACACACAATACACCATACTGACAAAGCAAAAACAGGTTTTTAGAAAATGTTGCAAATGTATAAAATATAAAAAACTGAAATATTACATTTACACAAGTATTCAGACCCTTTACTCAGTACAATGTTGAAGCACCTTTGGCAGCGATTACAGCCTCAAGTCGTCTTGGGTACGATGCTACAAGCTTGGCACACCTGTATTTGTGGAGTTTCTCCCATTCTCCTCTGCAGATCCTCTCAAGCTCGGTCAGGTTGGATGGGGAGTGTCGTTGCACAGCTATTTTCAGGTCTCTCCAGAGATGTTCAATCGGGTTCAAGGACTTTCAGAGACTTGTCCCGAAGCCACTCCTGCATTGTCTTGGCTGTGTGCTTAGGGTCGTTGTCCTGTTGGAAGGTGAACCTTTGCCCCAGTTTGAGGTCCTGAGCGCTCTGGAGCAGGTTTTCATCAAGGATCTCTGTACTTTGCTCCGTTCATCTTTCCCTCGATCCTGACTAGTCTCCCAGTCCCTGCCGCTGAAAAACATCCCCACAGCATGATGCTGCCATCACCATACTTCACCGTAGGGATGGTGCCAGGTTTCCTCCAGACATGACGCTTGGCATTCAGGCCAAAGAGTTCAATCTTGGTTTCGTCAGACCAGAGAATCTTGTTTCTCATGGTCTGAGAGTCCTTTCGGTGCCTTTTGGCAAACTCCAAGAGMGCTGCCTTTTTTTTGGCTGCAACGTAACAAAATGTGGAAAAAGTGAAGGGGGTCTGAATACTTTCCGAATGCACTGTATGAAGCAAGCATAGAACCCTTTTTGGTTCTATCCAGAACCTTTTTTTGTAAGAGTGTAGTATGTAGGTGTTTAACGGGGACATGATACTGAACTTTTTGGAGGGGGCAGAGGATCCTACTCCACTCTCCCTGTACTCCCTCATCACTACCTCATAGTCCTTCTTCGGCTCCTCCGCTTTCCCACTCCACGACAGACAGACAGACAGACAGACAGACAGACAGACAAAGTGTAGAGGGAGAGAGAGAAAGGGAGAGACAAAGAGAGGGAGAGGGAGAGAGAAGAATCGGGCAGAGAAAAGAAAGAGAGATAATCAATAGGTCAAAATGAACTACATTTTTTATAATGCTCTATCATTTTTCACACTATTGAAAGGGAGAGCAAAAGAAAGACAAGAGGGAAGGATGAGAGAGGACAATTGCAATACTGGTATCTCTCTCTCTCCTCCCTCTCCCACTCTTTCTGCTCTCTCCCCAGTTCCCTCCACATCTCCACGCCTCTTGGAGATCTCTGTGATGGATATCCCAGGGTGCTCTGCTTGATGTTTTTCACGACTGGCGTTCAGCCACAGGAAATAGGCGCTCATCGGTCTTGGGGGCGCCACTGTCCTTCGGCTTCTTCTGGGAGAGAGAGGGAAGGAGGGAGAGGGGAAAAAAGAGGGAGGGAGAGAGGAAGAAAAACAGAGGTGAAGAGAGAGAAACGCAAAGAGAGGAAGGACAGAGAAAGAGAGGAAAGAGGAAAAAGGAGGAGAGAGGTTGAGAGATAGAAAGGAGGGAGGAAGACGGGTTCATTTCAGATGAGGTACTTAGTTTACCTCTCCTCCCTCTATCCTCCATTCCTCCTCCTTTACCTCACGTGGTTTCCTCTCCTTCACCATTTGGCCTTGGCTGGTCTCTTCTTCTTCCTCTGTCACTGTCTCCCCTCTGCACTGCGTCATGGCTGACGCCTTACTGTCATCTGAGAGAGGAGACAGAGAAGAGAGAGAGTGTGAAGAGAAAGAGAAAGTGTGAGGTGAAAGAAAGGAGGCAAGTGAGAGAGAGGGAGGCAGAATGAGAAGAGAGAAAGGGAGAGACAAAGAGAGGAGAGGGAGAGAGAGAATCGGGCAGAGAAAAGAAAGAGAGATAGTCAATAGGTAATAAATGACTACATTTTTTATAATGCTCTACATTTTTCACACTATTGAAAGGGAGAGCAAAAGAAGACAAGAGGAAGGATGAGAGGAGGACAATTGCAATACTGGTATCTTCTCTCTCTCCTCCTCTCCCCTCCTTTCTGCAGTTTGGCCTTGGCTGGTCTCTTTCTTTCCTCTGTCACTGTCTCCCCCTCTGCATGCTGCTACTGGCTGACGCCTTACTGTCTACCTGAGAGAGGAGACAGAGAAAGAGAGTGTGAGAGAAAGAGAAAGTGTGAGAGTGAAAGAAAGGAGGCAAGTGAGAGAGAGGGAGGCAGGATGAGAAGAGAGAGGGGGAAGTGAAAGAGATTGACTGATAAAAACATTGATAAAAAGCGGTAAATATAAGGGAGTGATGGATTGAAAACTAATACATACTCTTCTGTTATGTCATCATCCTCCTCTCCAGGGTTAAAAGASTCATCTAGAAGACAAGAGAAACAACTATGATTGGCCCTGCCTCCTGTCACTCACCACTCACCACTCCCACCCTGACTGACATCGTTTCAATTATTTGAGTTCCATTTCGTTCCGTTTTTTTTCTGCGAGCCCAATGTGCAGTTACTCTAGAGATAAATCAGGTCAAGCCCGGACTGTGTGATGTAGTAAGGAGTTGTTGTTTCCAACAGGCCAATATTCTACACTGTTTAGTACAGAAAACATGGTAAATAACTACAATGACCATAATACATTGCGCGCCTACTTGTCCGGTCAGGACAGAGAGGGAGAGAAGAGACAGAAGAATGCGCTATCGAGAGGGATAGAGAGCAGTTGCTTCGCAAGGTATTTAAAAAAAAATACATGATATAAGTGATTGATAGTTGGTATTAAAAGTATGGTCATAAAAGTACGACTTATTAACATTGAAGAACTACTAAAATAATGATTTTGTCAGGCAGCAGCTTTATAGAAATAAGATGATGACTTGTAATGAAATAATAAACTAATTAAATAAAACAAATGTAATATACACAACAACTGAAATATTTWATTAACGTTAAGTAATGTGAATAAATGATGGTTAATAAGTGATAAGCCGTAATKGGCAGACACTACCATCATGGGACTTTTATTCATTGTTTTATTCTCTGTTGTTACAGCATTCATAATGCATAGTGCTTTTAATATTTACAAAAATTATCTAAACCGAAAACAGTGATTCTTTTTTAATAATCAAACCGAAACYGAAATGACATAAATAATCGCTCAGCAATATCTGTCACTCACTGTTCTCACCCTCTGATTGGCCCAGCCTCCTGTCACTCACTGCTCTCGCCTTCTGATTGGCCACGCCTTCTGTCACTCTCCGCTCTCTCCATCGGAGTCATCACTGTCATTGGCCTCCTCTCTGATCTTGCCCTCSTCTTTCATCCTCTCCAGGTARGCATCGTGCTGGTCCTCGTCTGAGTCCTCCAACATGTCATCTTGACCCGTCATACCCTGACAGGACAAAAATACCCAGCAGTATTATAGTAAATACATATTAGTATCATAGTAAATACACAGTAGTATCATAGTAAATACATAGTAGTACTGTAGCAATACAATGCAATATCATTCATTGTAAAACGCAGACAACCCATGTAAAGATGCTAACTAACTCTGGGAAATATACACMGTGAACAAAATATAAAATGTTGTCTCACCAAGTTAGGTGTTACTTTGCTATATCATCAGAAATAACACACACAGATTTAGACTCCTCCCACCACCACAATTCCATAAGAGACAGGCAATGCAATTAACACACCAATCCTGATCATAACATTCTCCCAAATCACACACCATGCAGTTTAAAACCAAACCACCACCTCTGTACAGGACCAACCTTTTTCTACCGGACCACAACACAGAGAGACAGAGAGGACAGGTCAGTGGACGAAGGGATGAAAGCACATCTAATGAAAGAGTGAAATAGTGGAGTTAACAGGTGAGATGTTTACCTCTTTGAATCCTCTGTTCTTGATGCTGAGCTTCTTGGCGGTCACAAAGTCAAAAAGCTTCCCATACTCCTCTCTGACGGAGAGATTTAACGAGAGAGCGAGAGAGAGCGAGAGCGAGAGCGAGAGAGAAAGAGAGAGAGAAAGAGAGAGAGAAAGAGAGAGAGAGAGAGGATGGAGTGAAAGATGAGACGTGACAAAGGTGTGTGTATGTAGAAGTGTGTGTGTGAGTGTTTGTGTGTGCGTTTCGTGTGTGTGTGTGTGTGTATGCGCGTGTATCCGTCACCTCTCCATGCTGCTGAAGGTGAACTGGGTGCCCTGCTTGGTTTCGATCTCAAAGTCAAAGGAGCGCGTGGTGGTGGTGCCTCTGGCGAAGTTAACACACGACACCTGGATGAAGAAGAAGAAGAAGGAGTAGAAGAAGTAGACGTTTACTTTATCGTCCAATGTAGGCCTGCGAATGAAGGAATGAAAGAACAACAAAAAGGGACACTTGAATGTCCCATAAGGACAAATAACAGGCATACAGCACCTCCTCGAAGCGCAGGTGCACGGGGGGCTTGTGTATGTAGACGAAACCCCKCTCCAGAGGGTAGAGCAGGCCTGACGACGCTTTGTAGGAACACGTTATACACTGGCGTCCCCGAAGGGAGATGAGAAAGAAGCGAGTGAGAGAGAACGGAGAGAGAAGAGAGCGGACGAGAGGAGAGAGAGAGAGAGAGAGAGAGAGAGAGAGGAGAGAGAAGAGAGAAGGGATGTACAAAGTCATTGGTCGGCTTCGAGGGATCTATGGTAGTACAACTATAGCTACTCTTGCAGTAAAATGTGGATCTACTTATCACTGACTCACCCAAGTCAGAGCTTACAGTCAGCCCACTGACACGCCTTACAAATCACAGCAAAACACAGTCTCAAGCTATGAACAAACATCACCATAACGAGGCATGAATAAGAATGAATAATATTAGGACATGCTATAGATGGAAGGAAGTAGTTGTGAAACCTACAGAAAAACATAGGCAACAACAATTCAAG
>NW_019957628.1:135288-179711 GCF_002910315.2 Salvelinus sp. IW2-2015 | reverse complement strand
GTGCCGGTGACTGGAGGGGAGAGAGTAGAGAGTTAGAGAAAGTTCTATTTCAGAGTGTAATTGAGAGTGTGATGGAGACGACAGCAGACCAATATCTAAGTTGGCTGTGTGCAGCAGGTGGCCTGTTCCTATCGGCTTGACCACAGAACTACGTCCCTTTACGTACGTTCATTGTTCCGTTCGTTTCCAGCTGATTTTACAGTGGATTCGGCACAGTTTGATCGACTACTGCGCGCGGCTGAACATTCATGTTGTTTCGTTCTTGTCTAAGAGGGGTGTGTAATGAACGTGTGTTTACTCTGCGAAGGTTTCTTGGTGTGTGTGCGTTATGCATGTGCATGCATGCATACTGTGTGTGGTGTGTGTTGTGTGTGTGTGTGTGTGTGTGTGTGGTTGTGTGGTGTGGTGGTGTGTGTGTAAAGTCGTGTGGTGTGTGTGATAAACGTGTGTGTTGTGTTGGTGTTAACGTGATGTGGTGTGTGAGAGTAGTTTACCCCAGGAAGTTCCTGGCACCTCGGTATCTCCTGTTGACCATAGCTTCATCACCCTGCCCGACCATCTTCATAGATGGAGCAACCTGAACAGTGTTCTTACTGGATGCTTCCCACCAATAACGCTTCTACCTTCCTCCCTAGAGAGACGGAGAGAGGAGCAGAGCGGAGGAGGCAGACACCAAGCAAATCTCTAGAATTAAATTGAAACAAAAGCGTGAAATATGAACCTCGTTATCAATCTGGGATCAATATCTTTTAACACTTTACCATTCCCTCGTACACTTACAAATTCAAATCAAATCCACATGTTATTTGGTTCACATGTGCCGCACACAGCAGGTGGAGACCCTTAGCCGCGAAATGCTTACTTACAAGCCTTAACCAACAATGGAAGTTTTAAGAAAATAGAGTTAAGAAATATATTTACTTAAATAAAAAAGACATAAAAAAGAAACACAATAAATAACCGGTAATGAGGCTTATTACAGCGGACCGGTGTATATAGCATCTCTCTCTCTCGTCCTCTCTTCATACGCTTGATATTTTCTATCTTCCCCAATGTCTCCTCATTCCCACCCCTAAACAGTCCTCTCTCTCTCTCCTCTCTCTCTCTCTCTCTCTCTCTCTCTCTCTCTCTCCTTCTCTCTCTCCTGTTCTCTCTCTCTTCAATCCCTTTTAGACAACTTCCTGGACAAAACATTCCACTGTAATTGTAAACTTGGCAGAAGAAAATCTAAACAGTGTATTTGACCTCTCAGTTTCAAACAGAAAACCAAAGTAAATGAACAACAATGACAAATGGTTTGATGAAGAATGCAAAAACCTATTAAAGAAATTGAGAAACCTATCCAACCAAAAACATAGAGACCAGAAAACCTAAATCTACGCCTTCACTCTGGTGAATCACTAAAACAATACAGAAATACACCACGGAAGAAGAAGCAATAGCATGTCAGAAATCAGCTCAATGTAACTGAAGAATCCAGAGACTCTAACCACTTCTGGGAAAATTGGAAAACCCTAAACAACAACAGGAAGAGTTATCTATCCAAACCGGAGATGTATGGGTAAACCACTTTTGGCCCTATAACAAAGAACAAACAGCAAAAACACATACATGATCAAATACAAATCTTAGAATCAACTATTAAAGACTACCAGAACCCACTGGATTCTCCAATTACATTGAATGAACTACAGGACAAAATACAAACCCTCCCAACCCAAAAAGGCCTGTGGTGTTAACGGTATCCTCAATTAAATGATAAAATATACAGACAACAAATTCAAATTGGCTATACTTAAACTTTAACATCATCCTTAGCTCTGGCATCTTCCCCAATATTTGCAACCAAGGACTGATCATCCCAATCCACAAATGTGGAGACAAATTACGGTGGGATATGCATCRACAGCAACCTTGGGAAAATCCTCTGCATTATCATTAACAGCATAATTGTACATTTCCTCAGTGAAAACAATGTACTGAGCAAATGTCAAATTGGCTTTTAACCAAATTACTGTACGAAAGACCATGTATTCCCCCTGCACACCCTAATTGACAAACAAACAAACCAAAACAAAGGCAAAGTCTTCTCATGTTTTGCTGATTTCAAAAATGCCGTTGACTTAATTTGGAATGAGGGTCCATTCAAATTGATGGAAAGTCGTGTTGGGGGAAAAACATACAACATTATAAAATCCAAACAACAAGTGTGCGGTTAAAATGGACAAAARACACACACATTTCTTCCCACAGGGCCGTGGGGTGAGACAGGGATGCAGCTTAAGCCCCACCCTCTTCAACATATATACCAACGAATTGGCGACGGCACAAGAACAGTCTGCAGCACCCGGCCTCACCCTACTAGAATCCGAAGTCAAATGTCTACTGTTTGCTGATGATCTGGTGCTTCTGTCACCAATCAAGGAGGGCATACAGCAGCACCTAGATCTTCTGTACAGATTCTGTCAGACCTGGGCCCTGACAGTAAATCTCAGTAAAACAAAGATAATGGTGTTCCAAAAAAGGTCCAGTTGCCAGGACCACATAAACAAATTCCATCTAGATACCGTTGCCCTAGATACCGTTGCACACAAAAAACTATACATACCTCGGCCTAAACATTAGCGCCACAGGTAACTTCCACAAAGATGTGAACGAGCTGAGAGACAAYGCAAGAAGGGCCTTCTAWGCCATCAAAAGGAACATGAAATTTGACATACCWATTAGGATCTGCTAAAAAATCAGTTATAGAACCCATTGCCCTTTATGGTTGTGAGGTCTGGGGTTTGCTCACCAACCAAGAAKTCACAAAATGGGACAAACACCATATTGAGACTCTGCGTGTAGAATTCTGCAAAAATATCCTCTGTGTACAACGTAAAACACCAAATAATACATGCAGAGCAGAATTAGGCCGATACCCGCTAATTATCAAAATCCAGAAAAGAGCCGTTAAATTCTACAACTACCTAAAAGGAAGTGATTCCCAAACCTTCCATAACAAAGCTATCACCTACAGAGAGATGAACCTGGA
The DNA here is from genome assembly GCF_002910315.2 of Salvelinus sp. IW2-2015. Classification (NCBI taxonomy): domain Eukaryota; kingdom Metazoa; phylum Chordata; class Actinopteri; order Salmoniformes; family Salmonidae; genus Salvelinus; species Salvelinus sp. IW2-2015. The sequence continues at coordinate 176,677 of NW_019957628.1, read as the reverse complement.
GAAGAGTCCCCTAAGCAAGCTGGTCCTAGGGCTCTGTTCACAAACACAAACAGACCCCACAGAGCCCCAGGACAGCAACACAATTAAACCCAACCAAATCGTGAGAAAACAAAAAGATAATTACTTGACACATTGGAAACTATTTACAAAAAACAGAGCAAACTAGAATGCTATTTGGCTCTAAACAGAGAGTACACAGTGGCAGAATACCTGACCACTGTGACTGACCCAAAAATAAGGAAAGCTTTGACTATGTACAGACTCAGTGTGCATAGCCTTGTTATTGAGAAAGGCCGCCGTAGGCAGACCTGGCTCTCAAGAGAAGACAGGCTATGTGCACACTGCCCACAAAATTAGGTGGAAAATGAGCTGCACTTCCTAACCTCCTGCCAAATGTATGCCCACATTAGAGACACATATTTATCTAAGATTACACAGAGCCATAAAGAACTTGAAAACTAACACAATTTTGATAAACTCCCATATCTACTGGGTGAAATACCACAGTGTGCCATCACAGCAGCAAGATGTGTGACCTGTTGCCACAAGAAACGGGCAACCAGTGAGGAACAAACACCATTGTAAATACAACCCATATTTATGTTTATTTATTTCCCTTTTGTACTTAAACTATTTACACGTCGTTACAACACTGTATATAGACATAATATGACATTTGAAATGTCTTTGTTCTTTTGGAACYTCTGTGAGTGTAATGTTTACTGTTCATTTGTATTGGTTTATTTAACTTTTGTTTATTATCTATTTCACTTGTTTTGGCATCGCTAACATATGTTTCCCATGCCAATAAAGCCCCTTTAATTTAATTGAGAGAGGGGGGGACGGCAGGGGGGTCACAAAGTAAAGGAGTACATCTTCCTACTTATGCCACAGGGGAAGGTGTAGTTTGGCATGAATAAGGTTTGTGTGTGCCTACCTGCCCCTGCATATGTGTGCATGAAGGTGTGTGTGTGTGTATGTGTGTATATGTGTGTGTGTATATCTGTGTAAAGGTATGTGTGTGTATATGTGTGTAAAGGTGTGTAAAGGTGTGCGCGTATGTACCTGCCCCGGGGTGTGAGACACTGCAGCTCTTTGAAGATACACACAGCATCTCCCGTAGCCTGGATCACATCTGCCTTGGACAGCACACTGTCTCTAAACACCTGAGAGGAGGACAAAACATGTTACATTCCATGCAATATCTACATGTATTCATTTGAGGCATTTGGCTGATACTTTTGTTCAAATCCCCTGTAGATACTCATTAATTTCAGTTTTAACATGTCGAACTTTTATCCCAATAAAGTTGAACTTGACGGTTGGTGCCAGTCCAAGCCGTTTGAGTGTCTCATTATTCAGACAGAGATGTCTAGTCGCTGAGTCCTGACACTGAAGTTTGTTGTGGAGAAGAGTTTGCTCTGCAGGACTGAAAAGGTCAAAACATCCATAATACAAGCTGACTTAGGTCGTCAGTTGGACAGTGTTTCCTCTGACACTTTGGTGCGGCTGGCTTCCGGGTTAAGCGAGCCGTGTGTCAAGAAGCAGTGCGGCTTGGCAGGTCATGTTTCGGAGGCCGCATGGCTCTCGACMTTCGCCTCTCCCGAGTTCGTTGGGGAGTTGCAGCGATGAGACAAGATCGTAACTACCAATTAGATATCACGAAATTGGTGAGAAAAATGGGAGAAAAACACACACAAAAAAAACCATCCATAATACTGGAGGCTATGAGAGACTATGCATTATCCTGATGACTTACTGTAAATATTCTGTAAATATCAGTTGCTTCGTTCTGTTGTTGTGTTTTACATTTTAATATGTGATCTTGTCTGTATGTACTTTGACTGCAGTAAAATGAATTGCCTCTTGAGGACATTAAAGTTTTCTGAATCTGAATATGGGACTAATATGGAAGTCTATACCAGACTTTGACGAATGCTGCTGTCACGTTCTGACTATAGTTCTTTTGTGTTTTCTTTGTTTTAGTGTTGGTCAGGACGTGAGCTGAGTGGGCATTCTATGTTGTGTGTCTAGTTTTCCTGTTTCTGTGTTTGGCCTGATATGGTTCCCAATCAGAGGCAGGTGTTAGTCGTTTGTCTATGATTGGGAGCCATATTTAGGTAGCCTGTTTTGTGGGTGGTTGTCTTCTGTCTTTGTGTTCTATGCACCAGATAGGACTGTTTCGGTTTTTCCACATTTATTGTTTTGGTATTTTGTAGTGTTCACGTTTTTTGTTGTTATTAAAGATGATGAACACTAACCACGCTGCGCTTTGGTCCTCTCCTTCGTCCACCACAGAAGAAAGCCGTTACAGCTGCCATGCATTTGTTCTGACCTCCGCTGCAAAAAAAAAATACATTACAACTAAAATAATATTTCAGTGAGTGTGTGTTTTACCTTTCTTCAAGTCTATACCAGACACACGCTCACACACACACACACACACACAGCCCCCCACCTCCACGGGTTCTGGCCCCTCTTCCGTGTGGCGGTGTCCCTGGGCGGGACATAGAAGCGGACCTCCATGAGCGACACCTTTGCCTCATCGTTCTGGTGGAACTCCAGCGTCATCTCGCACACTGGGACACGCTGGCCAGGGGGATCTCAAATGCTGGGCTGTCACTCACCTCGAATGACAGGAGAGGGACTGAGGATAGAAACTAGACTGTGTTGGAGCCTAAATGTTACAACCAAAATGGCCTCTGACAACTTGAATAGTGTTGTCCTTACCAGAGAATTTGGCGTTGCCCCAGTTCCAAACCTTCACACATAATTCCTTCTCTGACAGCTCCACTTTGTAGTGGGCTTTGAAGTACTCAGAGATCTTCTCCAAAGTCTTGGAGAGAGAGAGGAGAGGGATGGAGAGAGAGAAAACAATGTTTATTTTCCGTGCTGACTTTTCTGTTTCAAATGATTCTATACTCCTCTCTGATCTCGTTCCTACTCCAAACTCACTCTTTACTCTCTTTTCATTCCCATTCTTTCCTCTTTCCTCCCTGTTCTCCTTTTTTCTCTCTTCCATCATCCTTACCTCCCTCCCCTTCATCCTTCCCTCCATCTCTCCGTCTCCCATCAATGATATCTCCCTCCCCCTCCCTCTCTCTCCTCCTACCCTCCCTCCTTTTTCCTCTCCTCCACCCCTTTCCTCTCCTCACTTCTCCTCATCCCTCTCTCTCTCCCATGTACTCTCTCTTCCCCCCTTCCTCCTTCCTCCATCCCTCTCTTCCCCCCATCCTCCTCTCTCCACTCATCCCTCTCTTCCCCATTCCCTCTCTGTCCCTCAATCCCTCTCTGCCCCTCATCCTTTCTTCCCATCGCTCTCTTCTCCCCTCATGTTCCCTCTCCTTCCCCATCTCTGTCACCGTGTCTCTGAAGCCGTCATATTTGTAGCTGTGCCCTTGCTGGGGTCAGCTTGACGCCCTGTCCCAGACACATATGCCTCCACTGGGCCTGAGACAGTTCCACAGCTGGATCTGTCCACCTTCCTGTCTTACTGCTCTTATACACCACACTCTGTCTACCGAACCGCAGACGGCGTCATTCTGGGGATAACACAGTAAATACTGTTGACAACTAGTTGAAGTCGGAAGTTTACATACACCTTTGCCAAATATATTTAAACAATTCCTGACATTCAATCCTAATGTGTAAGTAAAAATTCCCTGTCTTAGGTCAGTTAGGATCACCACTTATTTTAGAATGTGAAATGTCAGAAAATAGAGAGAGAATGATTTATTTCAACTTTTATTTCTTTCATCACATTCAGTGGGTCAGAAGTTTAAAAAACTCAATTAGATTTGGTAGCATTGCCTTTAAATTGTTACTTGGTCAAACGTTATGGGTAGCCTTCCACAAGCTTCCCACAATAAGTTGGGTGAATTTTGGCCCATTCCTCCTGACCAAGCTGGTGTAACTGAGTCAGGTTGTAGTCCTCTTGCTCACACACACTTTTTCAGTTCTGCCACAAATGTGTCTATAGGCTTGAGGTCAGGGCTTTGTGATGGCCTACCAATACTTGATGTTGTTGTCCTTAAGCCATTTTGCCACAACTTTGATAGTATGCTTGGGGTCATTGCCCATTGGGAAGACCATTTGCGACCAAGCTTTAACTTCCTACTGATGTCTTGAGATGTTGCTTAGTATATCCACATAATTTCCATCTCATGATGCCATCTATTTTGTGAAGTGCACCAGTCCTCCTGCAGCAAAGCACCCCCACAACATGGTGCTGCACCCCCGTGCTTCACGTTTGGGATAGTGTTCGTCGGCTTGCAAGCCTCCCCCTTTTCTCCCAAAAATAACTATGGTCATTATGGCCAAACAGTTCTATTTTTGTTTCATCAGACCAGAGGATTATTCCCCCAAAAAGTACGATCTTTGTCCCATGTACAGTTGCAAACCGTAGTCTGTCTTTTTTTATGGCGGTTTTGGAGCGATGGCTTCTTCCTTCCTGAGTGGCCTTTCAGGTTATGTCGAAATAGGACCGTTTTACTGTGGCTATAGATACTTTTGTACCTGTTTCCTCCAGCATCTTCACAAGGTCCTTTGCTGTTGTTCTGGATTGATTTGTACTTTCCACACCAAGTACGTTCATTTCTAGGAACAGAACGCGTCTCCTTCCTGAGCAGTATGGACGGCTGCGTGGTCCCATGGTGTTTAACTTGCATACTATTGTTTGCACAGATGAACGTGGTACCTTAAGGTGTTGGAAATTGCTCCCAAGTATGGACCAGACTTGTGGAGGTCTACAATTTCTTTCTGAGGTCTTGGCGATTCTTTTGATTTTCCCATGAATTTAAAGCAAAGAGACAATGAGTTTGAAGGTAGGCCTTGAAATACATCCACAGGTACACCTCCAATTGACTCAAATTATGTCAATTAGCCTATCAGAAGCTTCTAAAGCCATAACATCGTTTCTGGAATTTCCCAAGCTGTTTAAAGGCACAGTCAACTTAGTGTATGTACACTTCTGACCCACTGGAATTGTGATACAGTGAATTATAAGTGAAATAATCTGTCTGTAAACAATTGTTGGAAAATTTACTTGTGTCATGCACAAAATAGATGTCCTAACCTACTTGCCAAAACTATAGTTTGTTAACAAGAAATGTGTGGAGTGCTTGAAAAACGATTTTTAATGACTCCAACATAAGTGTATGTAAACTTCCGACTTCAACTTTACATATACAGTATAGAAACACCTGAAGTAAACATAGACAAACACACATATAGAATAGTTGGTAATCGTTTTTAACTGTTGACTTGTTACTGCATTGTCAGATATCTGTTGCTGTGCAGAAACACACACACACAGTCTCTCCTCGAGTCTCTCTCTCTATTTCTCTCACACACACACTCGCCCATGACCCTTTGACCTCTTGGTAAATGTCACTGAACTCCAGTGTGTCTGCCATGGCAGCTATTCCTCTGGTCCTCAGGAGCCACTGTATCTCTAATACCACACACAGAGAGAGGACAACCTGCCTTCATTATACTAGTCCTCTAGCTCAATTGATAAAGCTTGGGGCTTGCAATGCCAGGACGGTGGGTACGATTACCGGACTCACTCGTAAATAAAGTGTATGCACATAACTGTAATTCACTTTGAATAAAAGTGTCTGCTAAATGGCATATATAATATTTATAATATTTTCATCGAATCTACTGTACTGTCTATAGTATAAACTAACTACAACCTCATAGAGATATCACTGTCTAACTCCACATTTGTAAGAAATATATATTGTTTCAATGATTTACATTTTATGTGCAGGAAGTGGACTAAATCTTGAATGAAATACATCTAAATGATTTATATGGAAGCCTGTATGAACTGCATGTCCCAACAACTTAATACAGTAGGCCTTGCAAGTGATGATTATAACAACCAACCAAACTTGCTTGTTATATGTTGCTGTCAGCTGTCAAGCAAATTGGGACTGAGACATGTAAACAACCCTTATGACATGTAAAAACTATTATGCAATATAGTACATCTTGCTATAATGGTGCCATTACCATGTTATTGTCTACCGATTATAGTTGATCTGTGGAATAACGTCTTGTTTACGTTACTAACCGTTGTGTTGTCGCTGTCAACTTGTAATGTTGTGCGTGGGGAGAATGTCAAGTCTTTACGTCGTGTGCGTCGAAAGTGACGTGGCCAAGGCTGTTATCTGTTACGTTTGACGTTTTCTTCTTYTCTTGGTCCGGGTTTGTTGCGTTTCGGTTGTTTTGTTCATGAGAACATACAAATTGATCGTCAGGCAAAAACCGAAGTGGAAAGACATCGAACAGAATTGCGATCTGGTATGTTATAAAGACAATATCAAGGGCTTGATAAAAAAACGTTTTTGCACACAAAGAATTGCGCAAGTGCAAGAAACCTACGAAAACGCGCAGAATAGGTCATATGATAGTAATGCATACAAAAGGTTCACAATACTTTGCATTGGTGGCGAAATATCGTCGAAATTGCAAGTTATGCAGCTAATGTTTGCATTACAGACTTCAATCCATTTGTAAAGGAACTGAAGTTGGGGGTGGGACGTTCAGTCGCTGTGTCAAAATGTAGTTATGCCCTGTGTGTAACGTCAACCCGCAAACTATACTGCAGACTTGGTTTAAACGAAACAAGAACCCAGATTCTGAATTTTACTATTGAAATAGAAACAATGTCAGTAGAAAACACACCCTCTCTGTCTGTATGCCTGTCTGTCAGCCATGACGGCCAAACGTGCAGCTCTCATCACCGACTCCTACAAGGTGGTAAAGAGATCCAGGAGAGAGGAGAAGAGAGAGAAGAGGGCCCCATCGCCTCCCCAGAAGGGTTAGACTTGTGTGTGTGTGTGTGTGTGTGTGTGTGTGTGTGTGTGTATCCAGCAAACCACACAGCAGTCATACAAGACAGATGGAACATAGTAGAGTATGAAATTGAACTACTGTTTTTACATTTAAGTTTTCAAATGAAACCCAAATAATTGTATTTACACAATGAATAAAATTGCGTGCTAGAATAGTTTTATTGGTCTCCGGAGAGGAAATTTGTGATTCAGTGATGCAACTCAACTTACGATAGAGCACTATTACCCAGCTGTATGTGATTGTTCATGGTGGTGTCACTCTAACCTCGCTTCCTGTCTCTCGTCCAATCAGACACTGAGCCGCGCCCCCTCACGGCTAGAGAGATAGAGTTGCAGGAGCTGAGGCAGTTTGACCAGGACTGGCGGTATGGACCCTGTACAGGTACCCTGCAGCAACCGGTGTTAACTATCTGACAACACATGTTTAATACCGTTGTTCATAATAACAATATGCAGCGGAGCGCCAGTGTTTCATCTTTGCACTGCTCCTTTATAGTGGGATGTTTTAGCGTTTCCTCTCCTGTGACGTATTGCTTTGTGAATTGTTTTTAACCAATCCAATTGTTTTCCTTCCTGTATCTCATAGTGTTTTATGATCTACAGTAGCATTCCTACTCACACTGTACTCACACTGTACTCACACTGTACTCACACTCTCTCTCTATCAGGTATCAGTCGCTTGCAGCGGTGGGAGAGAGCTGCACAGCATGGGTTAAACCCCCCTCAGGAGATCAGAGATATGCTGCTTAGCGCAGACACAGACTCGGACTACACACACTGGTACTATGATCAGAATAGTACACACACAACGAACAAGCAGATGCACACACACATACACAAATGCATGTACATTCTTAGGAAAAAGGGTTCTTCGGCTGTCCCCGTAGGAGAATCCTTTTGGGTTCTAGGTGGAAGTCTTTTGGTTTCCATGTAGAACCCTCTGTGGAAAGGTTTTTTACATGGAAACCAAAATGGTTCTACATGGAACAAAAACGGGTTCTTCAAAGGGTTCTCCTATGGGGACAGCCGAAGAACCMTTTTAGGTTCTAGATAGCACCTTTTTTCTAAGAGTGTACACACACCACACACACAGTCAAAAACACACAAAAAACTCTCAAAAACACACACACTTGATTCTGGACCATTACAAATGTATTCCAGCCATACAGTATCATAAGTATCGGTGTGCATAACAGTAATGAGATATTATACAATTGTCATAAAATATTGTCTTTGTACTGTTTTGTCTTTCAGCCTGTGGAGTGACTATCCATTGTGAGAAGAAAAAAAGTGGAGAGACAGAGAAGATCAAAGTGAAAATTCCAAAGTTCATGTGGTTTTGCTTTTGTTCAGTTTGGGTTTGACTGCTAACCATCACACTACACTTTTTTAAATTAAAATACCCTTTTCTACCCAAATATCTGTTTTTGTTAGGTCTGTCACACAAACACACACACACACACCACTGCCTATGTCACACATTTGGTACACTTTTGAGACATTTACATACATATTTTTTATAGGTAACCTATTTCAAAATAAAGTTTTTCAATTGTATATGTACCAGAGTGAGGAAGAGAGAGAGAGAGAGAGACAGTCAGATGTTGCTATTACCTGCTAATGTTGTGTAGACAGTGACACATTCTATTACACAGTAATACACATTGAGTAAACCAGACATTAGGAACACCTTTCTAATCTTGAGTTGCCCCCCTCCCCCCCGTTCCACAGGGATGCTGGCCCATGTTGACTCCAATGCTTCCCACAGTTGGCTGGATGTCCTTTGGGTGGTGGACCATTCTTGATACACACGGGATGGCACACATACAGTCGTGGCCAAAAGTTTTGAGAATGACACAAATATTAATTTTCACAAAGTCTGCTGCATCAAGTTTGTTTGATGTCGATTTGCATATACTCGAGAATGTTATGAAGAGTGATCAGATTAATTGCAAAGTCCCTCTTTGCCATGCAAATGAACTGAATCCCCCAAAAACATTTCCACTGCATTTCAGCCCTGCCACAAAAGGACCAGCTGACATCATGTCAGTGATTCTCTCGTTAACACAGGTGTGAGTGTTTACGAGGACAAGGCTGGAGATCACTCTGTCATGCTGATTGAGTTTGAATAACAGACTGGAAGCTTCAAAAGGAGGGKGGTGCTTGGAATCATTGTTCTTCCTCTGTCAATCATGGTTACTTGCAAGGAGACACGTGCCGTCATCCTTGCTTTGCACTAAAAGGGCTTCACAGGCAAGGATATTGCTTCCAGTAAGATTGCACCTAAATCAACCATTTATCGGCTCATCAAGAACTTCAAGGAGAGCGGTTCAATTGTTGTGAAGAAGGYTYCAGGGCRCCCAAGAAAGTCCAGAAAGCGCCAGGACYGTCTCCTAAAGTTGATTCAGCTGCGGGATCGGGGCACCACCAGTACAGAGCTTGCTCAGGAATGGCAGCAGGTAGGTGTGAGTGCATCTGTACGCACAGTGAGGCGAAGACTTTTRGCGGATGGCCTGATGTCAAGAAGGGCAGCAAAGAAGCCACTTCTCTCCAGGAAAAACATCAGGKACAGACTGATATTCTGCAAAAGGTACAGGGATTGGACTACTGGGGTAAAGTCGTTGTCTCTGATGAATCCCCTTTCCGATTGTTTGGGGCATCCGGAAAAAAGCTTGTCTGGAGAAGACGAGGTGAGCGCTACCATCAGTCCTGTGTCATGCCAACAGTAAAGCATCCTGAGACCATTCATGTGTGGATGGTCCCCTTGCTTCTCAGCCAAGGGAGTGGGCTCACTCACAATTTTGCCTAAGAACACAGCCATGAATAAAGAATGGTACCAACACATCCTCCGAGAGCAACTTCTCCCAACCATCCAGGAACAGTTTGGTGATGAACAATGCCTTTTCCAGCATGATGGAGCACCTTGCCATAAGGCAAAAGTGATAACTAAGTGGCTCGGGGAACAAAACATCAATATTTTGGGTCTTAGACCAGGAAACTCCCCAGCCCTTATCCCATTGAGAACATGTGGTCAATCCTCAAGAGGCGGGTGGACAAACAAAACCCCACAAATTCTAACAAACTCCAAGCTTTGATTATGCAAGAATGGGCTGCCATCAGTCATAATGTGGCCCAGAAGTTAATTGACAGCATGCCAGGGTGGATTGCAGAGGTCTTGAAAAAGAAGGGTCAACACTGCAAATATTAACTCTTTGCATCAACTTCATGTAATTGTCAATAAAAGCCTTTGACACTTATGAAATGCTTGTAATTATACTTCAGTATTCCATAGTAACATCTGACAAAAATATCTAAAGACACTGAAGCATAAMATTTTGTGGAAATTAATATTTGTGTCATTCTCAAAACTTTTGGCCACGACTGTACACAATCCATGTCTCAATTGTCTCAAGGCTTAAAAATCCTTCTTTAACCTGTCTCTTCCCCATCATCTACACTGATTGAAGTGGATTTAACAAGTGACATCAATAAGGGATCATAGCTTTCAGCTGGATTCACCTAGTCAGTTGTCCATGGAAAGCGCGAGCGTTCTTAATGTTTTGTTTACTCAGTGCATATGTAGCTATACAGACTAGTTTTCGTCACTCATTGTGTTTTTATTCCTTGTTTTATTATTTTTYTAGTATTTCATTTTTTTCTCKCTGCATTGTTGGGAAGGGCCCGTGAGTGTTAGTCTATATCTGTTGTTTACGAAGCATGTGACAAATAAAATGTGATTTGATTTGAGTAATAGCCCAGAATTCGTGATGTAGGCTAATGTGTTGCGTCAGACTAGCAATAGCCTACTGCTGTTAACGTGAAGTCTTACAGAGCAGATAGGAGGGTGTGTGTGAGAGAGAGAGAGAGAGAGAGAGCGAGAGAGAAAGAGATGGGGCGGGGGGCACATAATGTCTGACCACATATGACTTTAGGTACATATGCGACCAGACATGCCGCGTTCAAAACAACTGGGAACTTGGAAAAATACGAGATCAAATCATGATGTTGGTGATCTTCAGGTCGGCGCTCTAGTAAGAGTCTGATATTGCGCGTCACTCATTAGCATTCTGGTGACAGATGGGCGTTGGGGGAGGGAGCTCTCAGATTTACCTTTAAATCTACGTCCCGCCTATTTTGCTTGACAAACTTTACTATTGGTCAGGGGTAACGTGAAGCGAGTATCCTTGAAGAACCCATTGGGTTGTACAGAAGTCAATCATCTGAAAAACGACTGTCGCACAGCACGTTCATTGGTCAAGCACTGAGCCAAGGGCAAGGTTGGGGTTCCACCCTCCTGCAGCAAATCACCGGTAGGCGGGTTTATGGTAGCTGCTGCAATGTGATTCGCTGTACAGCCATTTCAGTCTAAATCCCAGGTCTCTAATTGGCCTAACTTCTGCTCCTACGATTTCTGCCACTGATGCACAACTGTGTAATTCTGTGGCCTAGCGTTAAATAAAGCAACGGCTATTTAGATAGCTATGACATAGCGGGTGGATTAAAGCGCACGACATCGGTGTTGTAATCAAATATAAAAGTAGGGGAATACGCCTCCAACAAATCTTAGTTGTACCGGAAGAAAATTACTGTTATTCTCTGAAAATGCCTTCCTTATAATTTTCCAGGACGTAACGTTAGCTAGCGATTCAGTGTGAGAGATAGCCAGGCAGTTAATGTAACGTTAGATCGATTTCTCATTTCGTCGTGGGAATTAACGTTTTCTTTTTGTGGATTTCTAATCCTATTTGTTTTGATATTGTGTTATTTACTCAACGTTTCAGAATTAGTTGTTAGTCAACGCARTACCGGGATACGTATTGTACTGGTAAGTCTCCCTAAATTAATTGAGCGTAAACGTCCCGTGCAAACAGGATTATTCGCTAGTTACCGATTCTGAGAACGCCAGTTAGCAAATGTTAGCATATTGAAGGCGTCGCAGCGGATCGGCCTGGAAGTATGACATTTACCTTCAATGCATATATTTAACAGCTTGTCAACAATACTTTAACGTTGTATATCAACAAACATACGACGTTGCTTTTATTTTATTTGTAAAATAATGTGAGAATGGTTGACACAGTTGACCTGTCTGCGTGCTCCCTTGAGCTCTGCGTTGGATGCTGCGAAGAGGATTCTTTCAGTAACATTCTGACATTGTATTTTCTTCGAACCATCGATATATGCATTTAGCACAACATGACAGAGGATCCACGGTTCTAGTATATTATGATGTTGCGAAGTTTATTGTATCGCGTTGAATCCCCTACTGAACCGAACAGGTGCTGTAAATCAACCTAATTTACATGTAACAGGTGCATCTGATTCACTATCTATGCTCGTTTTGTAATGTCCCCAGGCGGTTATTTCGGTCTCAACATTATCGGTATTTACAGCATCAAGTCGGTCCCCATATTGTGGTCATGTTTCTTTCAGTGCAGTGAGATCATGAATGGAATGGAGAGTACACAATTCCTATTTCCACCTCCATTTTATTTTCACTAGTTAAGATTTAATGTTATGTAGGCCTACTGATGTGTTGTGCATCCCCCTTCACACTCTCTCTCTTTGTCTCCCCCATCCTCTCCCCCGTCTCCACCCCCCTTCTCTCTATCCCGCTCTCTACCCCCCTTCTCTCTATCCCGCTCTCCTTCAGGGATGGACAATGCCCATACTAAGACGGTCGAGGAGGTGTTGGGGTATTTCTCTGTGAATGAGTCGACAGGCCTGAGCTGTGAACAGCTGAGGAAAAGCAAGGAGAGATGGGGCCCAAACGGTATGTCCTAGTTCGTGACCTAAATGACACTATTACCTATGTAGTGCACTGCTTTTGACSAGCGCCTATAGGACTCAGTTCACTATTTTTGACCAAAGTATGGAATAGGTGCCATTTGGGACACAGGCCTAACCCTTCACTCCTAATCCTTAACCCCTATTTCACCCTTAAATTAAAAAATGCCAGACTTTTACTCTCACCAGTACTCAATTGTTTCAATGATTATTATAAAGTAATGACACCCACGTTAGGCCTATGTTTAGTAATGTGATGATGAAATTGATGATGGCTGAAAATAGTAATGTTATTACTATGTTTATAACAATCTCTCTTTCTCTCTTGATTTCTGAACTCCATGATGCAGAGTTACCGGCAGAAGAAGGTAAGATGTTCATTATCTCTCTCTCCGGTCGCTCTCTCTCTCTCTCTCTCTCGCTCTCCGTCCCCTGCATTTACATTCTTTCCATCTGTGTTTCCAGGGAAGTCGCTATGGGAGCTGGTCCTGGAACAGTTTGAGGATCTGTTGGTTCGGATTCTTCTGCTGGCTGCCTGCATCTCCTTCGTAAGGACACACACACACACACACACACACACACACACACACACACACACACACACAACCTGAACGAACACTATTGTAAATACTCTAACAGTAACTTTACAGTAAATGGCTAAGTTACAGCCTACACAAAGTCATTAAAACATATGTTTATAGCTATTTCAATATTTTGCTCTGAGCATTACTGTTCACTCTTTATATCCTCACAGTATTACCATCCCGGTCACATACTCTCTTGGTTGTTGAAAACAAGTTCCTCTTTAACCTCTCTCTTCTCTCTCTCTTTTCTGACAGACTCTTGCCTGGTTCGAGGAAGGAGAGGGGACCATCACAGCCTTCGTGGAACCCTTCGTCATCCTCCTCATCCTCATCGCCAACGCTATCGTCGGGGTGTGGCAGGTAAAGTCACACAGTGTTTTGGCATGTTGCATTAGTGTGTGTGTGTTCATGCATAAACATTAATGTGTGAGACGATGTGTGTTCATTCACGTGTGTGTGTTTCCAGGAGCGTAATGCTGAGAACGCGATCGAGGCGCTGAAGGAGTATGAGCCTGAGATGGGGAAGGTGTACCGACAGGACAGGAAGAGTGTCCAGAGGGTCCGGGCTAAGGACCTCGTACCTGGGGACATAGTGGAGGTGGCAGGTAGGCAGAACTACAAATCCCAGAGTCCTCTAGGGACCACAGTGTTCTACACTATAACTGATAACATTGTTGAGGTACTCAAGCAGGTAGGCAGATAAATCCCACCATCCTCTAGTCTTGGGGCCCAAGTGTTCTTTATATTAGAAGTCCTCCAATAATGGAAAGAAGAACAGCAACTCCAAAAAAACACAGCTATGATATTGAGGTACTATAGCAGGTAGGGGGAAAAAACTACAAATTCTGTAACTCCTGAAAGGTCCCTAGTGTTCTATACATTGTACCTGGGGAGTGGAGACACAGCGAAGGTGGCATGTGTGTAGGGGGAAACAGAAACTACAAATCCCATACCCATTTAGTAAATCCCATACCCAAACTGTTCTATTATTGACTGAGTTGTTTAAATTTCCAAAAATAAAATGTTTAGTTACCCTTGACATTTTTTAATCTGTATCGGTTGGATCTTTGCCCTCTCGCATCATCATGGAGCTCAAAGAAAGGTTTTATGGGAAATGAATAATTTAACCAAGGTGCTGTCAGTTGATGTGATATTCGAAKAGGCCTACAAAACCCAATATCCCTGCATCTTGATAAGCTCTGGGAATGTCGCCAGATGGGTTCAGCGACGCTAACCTTTCTTTTCCAAATATTTTCTCAAATAAACTTTTTACAGATATCTGACTGAAAATGCAGTTTGGGGGTCAGTTTCAAATTTCTGTGTGACTTTTAGCGACAACACAGCTCGAAGGGTTAAGACCGCCCCAATTGCCGAATCCTCAAGGCGATCCGTTTCTATTCTTAGAGCTTCAAAGAAGTAACAGAGGAAATGGGGGTTGAGTGTTTTTTTTTTTTTGTGTGTGTGTGACTCAAAGATTCACAGTGGCGATGTTTGACTTAAAGAGCATGGGAACTTTGTGACACCAATCACAGTTTACACAGCAGAACACTGGGGTATGCGTCCCAAATGGCACCCTATTCCCTTTTATAGTGCGCTATTTTTGACCAGAGCTAGGGAATAGAGTGCCATTTGAGAATCATGCATGGAGAATTGTTAAAGAAACACAACACACTGTTTATCGCTTCAATCATCACATCACTTGCCTGTCTATCCCTCTGAGCCAATGATCTTGCAGGATTTTGAGATGTTTACCAATGAATTTGGTTGATTGACAGGTCATAAATAAACAAAACAGCAGTTTTCTATGGGGTTTAGTTATGCTGTTCTAAGTTATGGGTTGTATTAGAACAAACTTAACACAATGGTCAATCTAAGCGCTGGCGGTGTAAGAAATATTTTAGCTATTTTMACAACCATAATTATCGACGCTGTTGCTTGGCATGGGCGCGAAAGGGCTGGGTTTTGATGAATAAACAAGTTTAGGGTGTGTCGAGGCTTGGCCCCTCACTGGCCAATCAGAAACGTGCTCCATAGCGAAATATGTGGTTGCTTTAAGTTGTGTATTTACGGTCTCTTATGTATTGCCTTGGGATCAATTCCAATGTTAGTCCGTTATAGTTTGTTCAACAGCTTACAGAAACTAAATAGCAAAATGTAGACCTATCCAATCTTTGGTAAATTCAGTATGTTAACCTGACCCTGTTTGCATTCCACATTGTTCTAAGAAATTGCATGGCTTCAATGTGGAAATATACACAAGTTGAAAGAACTTGTTTTAAATACAGTAGCTGGACAAAGGTCCACTATAAAGGGAGGATATTACCAAATATGTTTTATATACAATACCATTGAAAAATTTGGGGTCACTTAGAAATGTCCTTGTTTTTGAAAGAAAATCCCTTATTTAAAATAACATCAAATTGATCAGCAATACAATGTAGACATGGAAACGGCAGATTATTTTATGGAATATCTACGTAGGCGTACAGAGGCCCATTATCAGCAACCATCACTACTGTGTTCCAATTGCACATTGTGTTAGTTAATCCAAGTTTATCATTTTAAAAGGCTAATTGATCATTAGAAAACCCTTTTGCAATTGTGTTAGCACAGCTGAAAACTGTTGTCCTGATTTTAAAGAAGCAATAAAACTGGCCGCCTTTAGGCTAGTTGAGTATCTGGAGCATCAGCATTTGTAGTTTCAATTACAGGCTCAAAATGGCCAGAAACAAAGAAATTTCTTCTGAAACTCGTCAGTCTATTCTTGTTCTGAGAAATTAAGGCTATTCCATGTGAGATCTTGCCAAGGAACTGAAGATCTCGTACAACGCTGTGTACTACTCCCTTCACAGAACAGTGCAAACTGGCTCTAACGAGAATAGAAAGAGGTTTGGGAGGCCCCGGTGCACAACTGAGCAAGAGGACAAGTACATTAGTGTCTAGTTTGAGAAACAGATGCCTCACAAGTCCTCAACTGGCAGCTTCATTAAATAGTACCCGCAATACACCAGTCTCAACGTCAACAGTGAAGAGGTGATTCCGGGGTTGCTGGCCTTCTAGGCTGAGTTCCTCTGTCCAGTGTCTGTGTTCTTTTGCTCATCTTAATTTTTCTTTTCTTTTTATTGGCCAGTCTGAGAAATGGATATATTGGTGCTCAATTTTTATACTCCTGTCAGCAATGGGTGTGGCTGATATAGCCAAATCCAGTAATTTGAAGGGGTGTCCACATATTTCTGCAATGTAAGACTTGAACCATCACCATCACCTCCCCCGTTCCGCCCCGTTTTCCCCCAGTGGGTGATAAAGTCCCAGCAGACATCCGGCTGACCTCCATCTGCTCCACCACACTGCGAGTGGACCAGTCCATCCTGACGGGGGAGTCGGTGTCGGTGATCAAACACACAGACCCAGTGCCTGACCCGCGAGCCGTCAATCAGGACAAGAAAAACATGCTGTTCTCTGTAAGTGGGTGGGTGGGTGGGAGAGAGAGAGAGAGGGTGGGTGGGTGTGTGTGTGGGGGGGGGTCATTATCTGATTTAGAAATAGACCAGCACAGCACGTGGGATTAAGGCCTCAAGCCAAAAGGTGCACTTTTGTTTAAGTGTGCACGTTTGTGTAAGTGTGGGAGAGCGAGTGTGTGTGTGTGTGTGTTTTATTGATCTAATGGGAGATATGGTGTGAGAGAGGAACCAGAACTCAGGACCGTGTGTGCGTGCGTGCACTGTGATGCTTTGATGTGAGTGTTGAAGGTGTGACTCAACYGTTTGTTGAATAAAACATCACTTTCATTGTTTGCACAGGACACATACAAAAACACATAATATACTGCGTGACGTAATCTACTAAAGTGCTCCTAATACACTTCTGAAGAGCCAGGTGAACGAGTGTCTTCCAGGTTACTGATGGTGGAGCAATCGAACTGGACCATCGAGGKCTGTGTTGGTACTAGACCACGTACTGCTTCTGTTCTGTATATCACTAAGTGATACCGAACGTGTGTGATGCATGTCGTTGATCCCCACGCCACCTACATAGTCAAAACACAATTCGTGATTTATAATACATCTACCCTATGAGCACAAGATGTTGGAAAACACTTCATTGTGGTTTTAAATGTCTTTGACAAAATGTTGAAAATACAGTGTGTATTTCTGGTTGAAAAGATGTCTTTCTGCTCTTGTGCTGACTGTGTAATCCCTACGTTATTTTTCTCTGACTCGTTTTTCTATGTTATAGCGATGACTGATCTGGGAAAGTATGCTGCTTTACAGATCAAACTCCTGTAGTAGTTAAGAGTGCACCAACACATTGCTTTGTATCATTGTACTTCCAGGGCACCAACATTGCGGCGGGCAGGGCTATAGGTGTGGTGGTAGCTACAGGGGTGCAGACTGAGATCGGGAAGATTCGTGACGAGATGGCTGCTACAGACCCAGAGAGAACACCGCTGCAGCAGAAACTGGACCAGTTTGGGGAACAGCTGTCCAAGGTACAAGGACTGTCCTTCTCTTTCTTTCCCTCATTCCTTTTATTTAATCTGTCAGCTGTATTGTTCTTAACTGACTTGTTTAGTTAAATATAAAAAATTGTGAGTGGCAGTGTTGGGATTACAGGCTCTCTCTCCCTCCCTCTAGGTGATCACAGTGATCTGTGTGGCAGTTTGGGGTATCAACGTAGGCCATTTCAATGACCCGGTCCACGGTGGCAGCTGGCTCAGAGGGGCTGTCTACTACTTCAAGATCGCTGTGGCACTGGCTGTAGCTGCCATCCCTGAGGGTACGTGTTGGGACCAACCACCTCTCTCTCTTCTCTCCTCTCTTTCCTCGCTCTCTTCTCTTATTTCCTTCTCTGCCTCTGTGTGACACACACAAAGTAGAGCATGCGTCAATTCCAATCTATTCTGAGCAATCTAAACCAAAATGAATTCTCTCAAGACCGCTCCTCTCTGTGTCCATGTAGACTAACTCGATAAATGGATTGATCAGCCAGTGTACTTTTGTTACATGACTCGGAAGAACCATTATGGAACCATATATTTAGCCCCACTAACCGTCCCTTCACCCTATTCAATCTTGCCCCCCCCCCCGCAGGCCTACCCGCTGTGATCACCACCTGCCTGGCTCTGGGGACCAGACGCATGGCCCGGAAGAATGCCATCGTCCGCAGTCTGCCCTCTGTGGAGACCTTGGGCTGCACCTCCGTCATCTGCTCCGACAAGACTGGTACCCTCACCACCAACCAGATGTCTGTCCACCGGGTGAGAGAGGGAGAGAGAGAGGGAGGGAGGGGGAAACATGGAGATGGGGGAAGAGTAACCACTTGGGTTCCCTGACGCTGACCTGAAAGTGGGATGGTTTGGCATGTTGATTGACAGACACTCAGCCTGATGCTGACCTAACCTTACTGATTGTGACAATGAGTGTGTATTTTCTAACCCGGTCTGTCTGTATCTGCATGTGTGTGTGTAGATATTTGTTGTGGACAGTGTGTCAGGGGAGCGATGCGCCCTGAGTGAGTTTTCGGTGACTGGATCGACTTACGCCCCGGAAGGGGAAGTGTGAGTGYCTTTAACCTTTTAACCCTTAACTGATGATTGCCACGTTCAAGATAACTGGGAACTCAGGAACAAAACGAGCCCAGACCGGGACAAATCGCTTTGAATGGTCATCCAACATGAAATTCCATGTCAGAAACTCTGGCATCTTTCTAGARCTTTCTAGAAATTCTGACCTGAAGATCAGGGACATCATGATTTGATCTCGTTTCTTTGGAGTTCCCAGTTGTATTGAAAGCATTAGATGTCACGACGAATCACTCATCCCCAATTTTGCTAGGACTGTCTGAGTGGGGAGGGGAAAACTGAAAACKACCTGTTATTGGCAGAGGGGTTTGGAACTCTTTCTTATTGGTGTATTAACTAATTTACCGCCAGGTGATGTCACCAGGCAGGCCAAAACTCCATCCCACCAAAATAGGCTGAAATTTCAGGCAGTCTTGTCAAATGGACATGATAATTTTTCACAATTTCCGTTTTATTCCAACCTCAGTGTGGAAATATATATATTACAGAAGAATCACATTTCTGACTGCACTGGTCCTTTAAGATGCTGAGAAATGTTATCTTTCTAATATTTGGTTCCCCTCTAATTCTTTCTTTCTCTAGTCTTGTTCTCCCCCCTCTTCTGGCTTTTCACAATCCCTTACTTYTCTCTCCATCTTTCCCCTTTCTCTCTCTTGCTCTCTTTCCCTCTTATCTCTCTCCATGTCATCTTCCATATCCACCCTTATTAACTCTCTTCTCCTTGTCCTTCTCTCTCTCTCCCTCAGGTATAAGGATGAGACGTTAGTGAAGTCTAGTCAGTATGAGGGCCTGGTGGAGATGGCCTCTATCTGTGCTCTGTGTAACGACTCCTCTCTGGACTACAACGAGGTGAGAACAGCGCCAGCCTACTTTGCGCACTACACTACACACCATAACCACTACACTGCACGCCATAACCACTACACTGCACGCCATAACCACTAGCCTGCACGCCATAACCACTACACTGCACGCCATAACCACTACACTGCACGCCATAACCACTGCACTACACACCATGATACACACAAATGTCCATGGACAGACACTTCTTAGTTCTAGTCCTGGAGAGCTACTTTTTTTGTTCCAGTCCAGTAGCATCTTTTTGGAATAATACATTCAAATAATATCCTTGTTGACCCTTAACCTGTGGGTGTGTGTCCCAGTCTAAGGGTGTGTATGAGAAGGTAGGCGAAGCCACAGAGACGGCCCTGTGCTGTCTGGTGGAGAAGATGAACGTGTTCGACACAGACCTCCGAGGACTGTCCGCTGTCGAGAGAGCTACTGCCTGCTGCTCGGTGTGTGTGTCTGTAAAATCAAAAGATCTGTGTCTGTGTTTTTGAGAAAAAAAATGTGTGTGTACCATTGAGACCGGCTGACCTAATTTACCTCCTGGCAGGATGATTGAATGATATATCTCCTCTCTCTCCATCAGGTGATTAAACAGTTGATGAGGAAGGAGTTGACGTTGGAGTTCTCTCGTGAYAGGAAGTCCATGTCAGTGTTCTGTTCTCCCAACAAGCTCAGCCGCTCTGCCACTGGGGCCAAGATGTTTGTCAAGGTCAGCTCTCTCTCTATCTCTCTCTCCTACTTATTCACTTTTCTATTCCCCTACTCTCTCTGTTCTTTCTTGTCGTTTCTGTTCCTTACGTGTGTCTTTCTTCTGAGCTCTTTCTCTTGCACTCTCTCTCCTCCATCTCCCCACTTTGTATCAACTTGTCGTCTCTCTCCCAGGGAGCTCCGGAGAGCGTGCTGGAGCGCTGCCGTTGGATCCGGGTGAACGGGGGCGCGCGGGTGCCCATGACGCCAGCGGGGCGGGAGCAGCTCCAGGGGACCGTCAGGGAGTGGGCCACGGGGCGGGACACCCTCCGATGCCTCGCCATGGCGACCCGGGACTCGCCCCCCGAGATACGCTCCCTCAACCTGGAGAACTCGGCTACCTTCGCCGACTACGAGGTGAGTGATTTTTAGGATTATTTCATCCTTTGTGTTATTATGCACTTTTTATTAATCTCTTTTATTGCTTTTWGACTATAAAGTGTGTTGTGGATTTTAAAGGCACTTCAAATACAGTGTTATTTGATTAGCATTAAATAAACAACAATGTCCCCCCTCCCCCCAGTCGGACCTGACCTTCGTGGGCTGCGTGGGGATGCTGGACCCCCCCAGGAAGGAAGTACTTGGTGCGGTCCGCATGTGTCGACAGGCTGGCATCCGGGTCATCATGATCACCGGTATGACACGCCTCACACACACTCCCTCTGTTTGTTGTGTTGTGATACATGTTTGTTGGATGGGGAGACGCAAGACACATAATCCAAGGGGATTCAATGAAGTCAACTGAACAGAATTTCTAGCCTCACACTTATCTACCTTAAACTGATATTATAACGTGAAAAGCTGGGACTTTACCAGTATTGCAATATTTTTTTCAATGGCAAAAATGAATGCAGACAACTTTTTTTTGTCCTTTAAAAAGCTGCTGTATGTCAAATATTGTATGCTTGAGCTTGGAAAATTAAATTAATGTGACATTAGGGCTTTTTTCCTCGAAGTTAAATCCACTTTGTGTTTACTTGCCACGATCCTGGTATCGGCMCGGCCCCAATAACGCAATTTGAAACCGTTTTTCCTGCTGGGTGTCATCTCTCCATCTTACCTCTAAACTCACGTCCCCCCAGGTGACAACAAGGGCACGGCCATGTCCATCTGTCGTCGCGTGGGCATCATCACGGAGGAGGAGGAGGAGGCGGGCAGGGACGACCCGTTCTCAGGGGGCTTGACGGGGAGGGAGTTTGACGAGCTGCCCCCCCACCTCCAGAGGCAGGCCTGTCGTACCGGACGCTGCTTCGCCCGTGTGGAACCCACACACAAGAGCCGTATCGTGGAGTACCTACAGAGCCTCGATGACATCACAGCCATGGTGAGGTGGTGTGAGTGTGTTTAGGGGGTTGGTGAAAGTGTATCTCTGTTGGCAGCAGTGTCCCTGTCTAGGGCTCTACTTTGTGACACTTAAAAAGGCATGTTTGAGAAGGCATGTTTGCATTGTGTGGGGCCTTTCATGCGTTTCCTCCCTTGTTTTGACTCACCGCCTGTTCTTGCCCCCTCCCATCCCTCCATCCCACCTCTCCCCCAGACTGGTGATGGAGTAAATGACGCGCCAGCCCTGAAGAAGGCAGAGATCGGTATCGCCATGGGTTCAGGCACGGCTGTGGCCAAGTCTGCCTCCGAGATGATCTTAGCTGATGATAACTTCTCTACCATCGTAGCGGCTGTAGAAGAGGGCAGAGCCATCTACAACAACATGAAACAGTTCATACGATACCTCATCTCTTCCAACATAGGAGAGGTTGTCTGGTGAGGATAGGGGGACGAGAGGGATGGATTAGAGAGGGATGGATTAGAGGAGAGGAAGAGAAAGCCATCTATAACAGAACTAAACAGTTTATAGGAGAGGTTGTATGGTGTGAAGAGGGGGATGGAGAGGGTGGTGGGGTTATGGTTATAAATAAAGGGGAAGGATAACAGAACAGTGGWGCACATTTAGGAGAGGATTACTTTTTAGGTCAGGTGACAATAGGGAGAAGGGAAATTTAAAAAGGAGAGATGGTTGAAGGGATTAACTTGAGGGAAAATAGTGGTCTGGGACAGTGAGAGAGAGGATTTCTGAATTATTATGTTGTATCCCTCTCTCACCCTCTTCCCTCCAGTATTTTCATGACCGCTGCTCTGGGCATGCCCGAGGCCCTGATCCCGGTCCAGTTGCTGTGGGTCAACCTGGTGACAGACGGCTTCCCGGCCACCGCCCTGGGCTTCAACCCCCCCGACCTGGACATCATGTCCCGCCCCCCACGCTCCCCCAAGGAGCCACTCATCTCCGGATGGCTCTTCTGCAGATACCTCATTGTCGGATGTGAGTAAATCTAGTATATCTCGATCTATATCTRTGGCAGATACCGCATTGTGAGGTTATAGATTATGAACAGACAGGGTTTTTGTATTTTGAACTTGTATACTTTGCAGAGGTAGCCTCGTGAGCACTTTGTGACAGATGTATTTGTAAACCAATAACATTTGGACGATTGATTTGATTTTACGTCACAATATCAGCTGGGATTCTAGAATATACACATCTAACCTTTGACCTCTCTCTCAGGCTAYGTGGGAGCGGCCACAGTAGGAGCTGCAGCCTGGTGGTTCATGGCAGCACACGACGGACCCAAACTCTCCTTCTACCAACTGGTAAGAACACGTCCCTCTCTTCTCTCACTTCTCTCTCTTTACCGTCTCTAACCTCCGACCTCTCACTCCCTGCTCTCTCTCTATTCTCTCTCCTCAGTCCCACTATCTCCAGTGCGGTGAAGGCCACGGGGAGTTTGCGGGGGTGCAGTGCTCAGTGTTCGAGTCGCCCTACCCCATGACCATGGCCCTGTCCGTGCTCGTTACCATAGAGATGTGCAACGCCCTCAACAGGTACGCTACTAAAACTGCAACTCCCAACGATTCCTTGCGGTACTTAGCATCGGTCATAGAGATCATTATTTTTGACGCGACACAGAACAGGTTTAGTTCTCGTGCGATAACATTTTTGTCTATTAGTCACAGTACATTCTGCATGTATGAATATCAACTGTAAAGTTCRTTCAGTTCTATTGCATTTGTTGTCCACCTTTGCTCTTTTCAATCAGACATAAATGTTTAAGTCAAATTAAACATAAAAAATGATCATGATATGCGTGATTATTCAATCGAGTAGATTTATATCAGATTATTTAGTATAAGTTTGGATATTTTTTGTTCTGTTGTGTTAGTATCAATATTTTATTGGCATCTTTTGAGTTTTACTGGTCCACCTCTGAGCTCTGCTGTGTGTGTCCTCGTCCTCAGTCTGTCAGAAAACCAGTCCCTCCTGAAGATGCCTCCTTGGTCCAACCCCTGGCTGGTGGGAGCCATCTGTCTCTCCATGGCGCTCCACTTCCTCATCCTCTACGTTGACCCCCTGCCTGTAAGTGTGTGTGTGTGTGTGTGTGTTCGTTCATCTGGCATAATTTTGTCAACAACAATAACATATTAGTCAAACACCTATTTTTCAGAGGCAATTGTCGTGACTATAACTGACTAAATAGACTCAGAAAAACTAAAAATTAAAATAATTTTTAATTTCAGTTGACTAAAATGAGACTAGACAATCTCTGACAAATCTGACTACTAAATGGACTGGAAAATAAATGTGGGAGAGCTTTTCAGTGATGTGCACAATTAATATTAGCAGCACAGATGCGCAGGGAAGGATGCCCCACACCCGGCACAGCACACATCCGCTGGTGAGCTGCAGGGGAGCTAGCGTTGAGTGTGAGCAGACCGGCACCCCCTCCGATTATACACATCGTGGTGGCGACTCTTGCTTCCCCGTAGCTAACCAGTCACCACCAGCCTTCTAGTTAGTTACCCTTTGCCTGGTTAAGAAACACAAGCTCCTTTTACGAAATTAAAAACAACTTTAATAGTAAAACAACAAGCTGGCTATGCTTTTCTCCCTTGAGTAGACTATAGAAAAGCWGACAGTTTTTGCATTTTTTTTTAGTTTCGCTCAATCCTCCCTCTTTTCCCACTACATTTCATATACAGGTTCTGTAACCAACGTAGCCAAGCCTCCCTCTTTTCCTTAGAATGACTTGATTATCCGTTCAAAAGACATGACCCATAATTCTGCCGCTACGTTTTTTCCCCCTTTCTGTCGTGCATTGGCAGGCCGCATTTTACATTCATAAAGCAKATTGCGGGCCGTTCTMAAACTAGTTGACTAAATTCCGCATCCCACTACGCTAAATCTGACTGGGTAACACGGACTCTGACTTCAGCCACTCGGACTTGAGCACAGGGGACTTGAATCAATTCGGACTCGAGGTTTAGTGACATCAGTGGGAGAAACAGTCATTAGCTCCCATTTTACTTCTGGACATCAATGTGGCCGGGGCGTCTGGAACGTTGTTATCAATGGCAATGACGCAACCGCGTGATGGAGGTGCAACCATASTACTTTGCGGCACCATCTAGTGATGGTGCTTCTCTCTCTCTCTCATTCCATCTGTCTCTCGCTCTCTGCGTTTGTCTGTTTGTTTAGTGTGTAATATCTATGTAGGCTGAATTAGGAATTTACATGGCCAGATAATTCTTATAAACTCAGTAAAAAAAGAAATGACCCTGTCTTTTCATAGATAATTCGTAAAAATCCAAATTACTTCACAGATCTTCATTGTAAAGGGTTTAAACACTGTTTCCCATGCTTGTTCAATGAACCGTAAACAATTAATGAACATGCACCTGTGGAACGGTCGTTAAGACACTAACAGCTTACAGACGGTAGGCAATTAAGGTCACAGTTATGAAAACTTAGGACACTAAAGGAGGCCTTTCTACTGACTCTGGAAAAACACCAAAAGAAAGATGCCCAGGGTCCCTGTTCATCTGCATGAACGTGCCTTAGGCATGCTGCAAGGAGACATGAGGACTGCAGATGTGGCCAGGGCAATAAATTGCAATGTCCGTACTGGGTGACGCCTAAGACAGCGCTACAGGGAGACAGGACGGGCAGCTGGTCGTCCTCACCTTGGCAAACCACGTGTAACAACACCTGCACAGGATCGGTACATCCGAACATCACACCTGCGGGACAGGTACAAGATGCAACAAACTGCCCGAGTTACACCAGGAACGACAATCCCTCCATCAGTGCTCAGACTGTCCGCAAGAGGCTGGACTGAGGCTTGTAGGCCTGTTGTAGGGCAGGTCCTCACCGGCAACAATGTTTGAGCCCATGGTCACAAACCCACCGTTGCTGGACCAGACAGGACTGGCGAAAAGTGCTCTCTCACTGACGAGTCGCGGTTTTGTCTCACCAGGGTTGATGGTCGGATTCGCATTTGTCGTCGAAGGAATGAGCGTTAAACAAGAGGCCTGTACTCTGGAGCGGGATTGATTGGTCTGGGGCGGCGTGTCACAGCATCATCGGACTGAGCTTGTTGTCATTTGCAGGCAATCTCAATGCTGTGCGTTACAGGGAAGACATCCTCCTCCCTCATGTGATACCCTTCCTGCAGGCTCAACCTGACATGTCATGCTGGAAGGTCAATGCCACCAGCCATACTGCTCGTTCTGTGTGTGATTTCTGCAAGACAGGAATGTCAGTGTTCTGCCATGGCGAAGAGCCTGGATCTCAATCCCATTGAGCACGTCTGGGACCTGTTGGATCGGAGGGTGAGGGCTAGGGCCATTCTTCCCCCCCCCCCCCCTTGCAGGTGCCTCGGTGGAAGAGTGGGGTAACATCTCACAGCAAGACTGGCAAATCTGGTACAGTCCATGTGGAGAAGATGCACTGCAGTACTTAATGCAGCTGGTGGCCACACCAATACTGACTGTTACTTTTGATTTTGACCCCCCCCCCCTTTGTTCAGGGACACATTATTCAATTTCTGTTAGTCACCATTTCTGTGGAACTTGTTCAGTTTATGTCTTAGCTGTTGAATCTTGCTATGTTCATACAAATATTACATATGTTAAGTTTGCTGAAAACAAACGCAGTTGACAGTGAGAGGATGTTTCTTTTTTTTATGAGTTTCTATAATAATATTATTCTTATTTATGCTTTGTGGAAGAATATGATCTCATGCAGATAAATATTTTGGTAGGACAAGGTTATGTATGTTTATGCTTATGGAGGTTATGGATGTTTATGCACATGGAAGTCAGTGATATGTTTAATATTTACTATAGGTTAATGAGGCAATACAAATGTGATGTGACTAAAATGAAAGGACATTTTAGTTGACCAAAATGGCCCATTTGTTTTCATTATTTTGACAGGTTAGACTAAATCATTATTCAAATGACAAAAATGGGACTAAGACTTGACTGAATTTTTAAAAAAAAGTGCCAAAATTACCTCTGCTGAACAGTGAAGTGCCTGTGTGTGTGTTACATTGTGCTCTCTGATATCTCATTGTCTAACCACCCCTTGCCTTCTCTCTCCCTCCCCTCTCTCCTTTCCCTTCTCTCCCCTCTCTCCTTTCCCTTCTCTCCCCTCTCTCCTTTCCCTTCTCTCCCCTCCCTCCCCTCTCTCCCTTTCTCTCCCTCCCCTTCTCTCCCATCCAGGTGGTGTTCCAGATCCGCCCACTGTCGTGGCCACAGTGGGTTGTAGTCCTCAAGATGTCCCTGCCCGTCATCTTCATGGACGAGGCCCTTAAGTTCCTGGCCCGGAACTGGATCGAGCCGGGTACCGACGTGGAGCGCCAGGAGGAGGAGCGGGAGCGCCGRCGGAGGGGTCAAGGGCCAGGGGGCATGACCGCCGCCGTAAGCAGGGTGTTCAAGGGCGTGTCCTGGTCGTTCGTTTTAATGTCGTTCCCTCTATTGGTCTGGATTTACAGCCTGGACTCTGATATTACTAACATGTTCTATGAGTGAAGGGGAAAAGAGGGGGTGGGAGGGGTTTGGGGAATGAATGAAAGGGAAGGAACTATAAAATAAATAGGGGAGCAAGTTGAGGTGAAGATGGAGTGCAGGGAAAGAAAAATTAAAAAATACATTTTTAGAGGGATAAAGCCCGGGATGAAAGGTGAACAGTCTGAGACGGTGAGAGAAAGAGGGATACAAAGGAAGTGAAGAGGGAGCTGATACATCCTAGCTCAGCACTCTGACTTTTTTAATACGGGCCCTGACCGTGAGGGATTTTACAAAACTCAAGGTCCTATTTAATCAAGCCTGGTTTAACGAGTTAGCGGAATAGGTCTTGAAAATACCACTCCTCTTGTGCAGAAAGAACGCACGTTTTGGTTCACGTAGCTCCTTGACAACATAATTTTTACAATATGGGACAAACCAGAGAAGAAACAAAACTTTGTAGTTGATTCAAACATTCTTTCTGGCCGCTCAGAATGAGTGTTTATTTTTTTTCAATTTAACTTCTCCCCAGAAGCTTGTTAAGCGGATTTGATTGAATATGGCCGTTGCTTGTGTCCTGAACTCTCTCCTGCATATTTATTCAATTTTGAAAGGCAAATTCCTGTCTATAGATGATTTCTAACATAAGATAGTACTTATTAATTTCATTCCAGTTTCTCTACCTGGTAAGGTGACAGGTGGGAAGGTAGAGAGAAAGCGAGGGAGAAAGAAGCTTCTTCAGTCCAGTCTAGGGAATGGAGGGATGACTGGATGAAAAGCGAGAGCTGAATGATCTTTCAGCATCAGTCAGACTGGCCACACACTGACATTCCAGCCAGCTTCAGAAATCAATCAATGATCAATTAACATTTGATTTAATTTAGATGTCATCAAACTGTGTCTAGAGAAGAGGACAGCAGAGTACTTCTTTAATGTGTATTTCTTAGGGTTATGGGCTGGCAAAGCTGAATTTTGAAAAGTAAAAGGTTTTGCGTTTTGTTTTCACTGCACTATTCATATTTATTAACGTCCCTGAATTGTGTTTTCTTTTTTTGATTTCTGTCAGTTTTTTTTTATGCCCAACTTTGCTACAGAATGGATGTTGCCTCCATGTATGGTTCTGATAACGGTTGGCTACTCTTTATGACATCATACCCTTTTGTCTCCTTATCATCATGCATGTTTGAGATTGACTACTGTTACATTGCAGATGGACTGCTCAGAATCACTGATCTCCAAATCACCTTGCTTTCTAAATAACTACTCATTATGTGATCAAGATGAGTGATTCTGCGCTGTGCCTTGCTCAAACACATCCTCCTCAAACACGCTGACTGTTGATCTATACTAGAACTGTCCAGGTTGGGCAGTAATGGGCTTTAGGTGCAGGCTTGGTATCTTTTTTTGCGTGACCAGATTCGGTCTGATGTCCTCCACACGATTTCAGCTTGGAACTGCGTCCTTAAAGTTGTGTTGCAATCCTCACGTAGGCCTAGAAGTAGTAGACTTGCCTCTCCGGAAGGCTCCAACATCTCTGACATTGTTGTCAGGCTGAGAAATTGCATCATATTTTAGCTAGACTACTCTACCATTCTACTAGTTGACCTATGTGTTTTGATAGTCTTAACAGCCACTGTGACATCACACCATGAACTCAAGGTACAAAGTTGTGTAGTCTGCTTATGTGGACACCATTACCACTTCCCCTGTAGTAGTGGGTTTGTTAGGGCTGGGAACACTTTTCTATTTTATTTACTACACACCAAATTTGCTTACTTTTTTCTCCCCAGACTTGCAACATTTTTTTGTTGTTATTATGATTGATATAACTACTACGGTAATTCTGATTTAATTGTCGCTGTGGCATCTGTAGTACCCCTACTGTGCCTGTAAAGAATTAGGGGTGCTATTT
Source organism: Salvelinus sp. IW2-2015 (assembly GCF_002910315.2). Classification (NCBI taxonomy): domain Eukaryota; kingdom Metazoa; phylum Chordata; class Actinopteri; order Salmoniformes; family Salmonidae; genus Salvelinus; species Salvelinus sp. IW2-2015. The sequence goes on along the minus strand of NW_019957628.1, from coordinate 147,514 downwards.
TATTTTCTGAATGTAGTAAAGGGTGGGGGGGGGGCTGGGAGTTATTATTAGAATCATTAATAGGTGTAAGAATCCGAGTGGAAAAGGGGGATTAGGGAGGAGAAGAGGGGCAGTCTGACAGGGTGGCTTTACAAAAGAAAGGGATGAGGGAGAGATGCTGAGAGAAGAGGTCTCTTCTTTCCATCTCCGTTTCTCTAGCGTTCTGACCGTGCTCTCTGTCTTCATCTGAAACCAATAAGCAAAATAATTTCGTAAAATTAACGACTTCAAAGAAATACACATTGAGTGGAGTTATTGGAACTTTTTTTAAACATTTTTCTTTTGACTGAGTTAGTGGGAATGTATTTTGTTTATTGTAAATGGTTCCATTGCTGTCTGTCACATTACTGCTATTTCAAATATGGAAAATGCTTTATGGGATGAAAACAATAAAATTGTTAATTTAAATGTACGTTTCTGTGGTTGCTAATTTGACAGTTGGGGGTCAGAACAATGTATTTAAATACATGGCTCTGGTTAGGGTATTCTTCACATTGTAAAGGCATGGTGTGTCTCAATATGGCTCCTCACCATGTAGTCCAGGGTTTCCCAAACTCAGTCCTGCCCCCCCCCCCTCCCTTCCCCAAATAATCAAAGCTTGATGAAGAGTTGGTTATTTGAATCAGCTGTGTAGTGCTAGGGCAAAAAACAGCATACATACACAGCCTACATTGGGAAACCCTGATGTTGTCTAACATCACCAGGAAAAACATTATGCTGTTAGTGTATATATTTTTTATATCGCCACAAGGTGGCGCAGTAGAGCAGTGTTTGATGATTTGACAGCTGTAAAGTACCACTGACAACTGGGCGTGCATGCGTAAATGGAAACTCGTTGCGGCGTTTTGTGTATGGGTGGGGAGTCCCATTTATGTAGACGGTAGGGAGGAGGGGTTTAAAGCCATGCAGATGTAATGAAGTTGTGACGAGGAACTAACCGAATGGAAAGTGAAGTTTCACAAGACCCACAGTAACTGACTGTAACGTGTTAGTAACACATGAACAATTCAAGTCCCGCTTTTTTTCACTAAAGAAGGGAAATAATCCATTTACCATAGATATCGATTCTTTCAGGGATTAGCGTCTGAAGTAAGTAATTTCTATCATATTCTTTGGTTTTACATGTTCAGAAATGTTGCTGATCTTTTGTGTCTGTGTGGTAAGAGGAATTTGACTACGCACATGGCACAAGAATATGAATATTTGTTTTTTCCCCTCATTCTTTTTCATTCTTATTTTACATAGTCTTTCATTTGTTATCCTATTAATGTACATGACTTTTGTGTAGACCGTGACAAGGATGATTTTATATCAGTTTAAACAATGCTAAAGTTAATATGTTGATACTAGTATGTTTGGCGCTAATTATATACATCACAAATTTGTTCTTGACCCGTTTCAGGTGTCGTTTAGCCATAAGAGTAGTATAATGGAGGGTGACCAGTACATTGTTTATAGTCAACTTTGTATATTTTGAAATGGGTCCAGAGTTGGACGCGGCACTGGGCAGTCCGTGCGCTGTGCAGGTAAAAGGTGTCACCTGAATGCAGCTGTTAGTGCGCACACAGGGGAGCACGAGGAGAGGTCAAGTGACTGGCCGCACTAGGGGAAACAGCTGAGAGTGAGTGACAGAGGGAGAGAGTCGAGAGGTGGGGCGGTTTTACCACCCCTGGTTTTAGGAAGAGATCTGTGACCATCCATTTTAACTCCACATTACTAGTAGTAGTAAACAACATATAACCACGCCAACAGCACCAATCAACCAGGGCCACAGACTTGGTTGTGATGCAAACATTCTATGRCGTGTCATCTCTCTCTCTTTCTCACTGGACACACTTCACAGTTAGTTGGTGTCAGTAGACTGATCTGTTCATGACATGGCCACTGAATGGTGGTACCAGTGTTAACATATTGTGTATTTACTCAGTGTATTTACTCTGCCTTAGCTGGTGTCTACAGCAGGAATTGGAAATCCAGCAACTCTTGGAGGACAGTGGAAGTTGATAAAAGTGCTTCTTTATTATTACTTTTACCAAGAAAGAAGATCTTTATCAACTTCCACTGTCCTCCAAGAGTTGCTGGATTTCTTAGAATGATGCTTTCCAACTCTCTTTTAAATCAAATAATATGTTATCGGTCACATGCACATATTTAGCAGATGTTATTGCGGGTGTAGTGAAATGCTTGTGTTCCTAGCTCCCACAGTGCAGCAGTATCTAACAATTCACAACAAAACACACAGATCTAAAAGTTAAAGACTGGAATATAAAAATATTAGGACAAGCAATGTCGGAGTATAAATATAAATATGTATATATGATGGGATGTATAGACATTGTGGACCGTATGTGGAGAGAATATTTAGTATATATGTAGAATACGTAGGATACAATAGTATTTATGCAGCAATGGTTAAATGTGATGGCATTGACTAGAATACAGTATGTAAACATTAAGGTCACCAGTGTTCCATTATTAAAGATACCAGTGATTCCATGTCTATGTACAAAGGTCAGCAGTCTCTAAGATGCAGGGTTGAGTAATCGGGTGGTAGCCGGCTAGTGACAGTGACTTAAGTTCATGGCAGGGTACTGGGTGAAGGACAAAAAACACACAAAAATACTCCCAAGTTGCTTAGGAGCTAGAAGGTGAGCTGCTATGTCTGTCGGCGCCATTTTCCTGCTGAAGGGAAAGATAATTCATTGACAGACCATTTCCCCTTTTTCTCCTTTGGTTCCACTAGCACACTAAACAAAAAATGACTTATGACCAGTGCCTGAATTGGGCCAGTATTCACCAGTAATATGTACAGGCTCCTCTATAAACAGTACCAGCACCCATTTCAGTCCACATCAAACACTGTTGAAATTATGACCATCAAGCCACATCTCCCTGTTTTTTGTTTAGTCATTTAGCAGACACTCTTATCCAGAGCAACTAGGGTTAAGTTCCTTGCTCAGGGGCACATCAACAGATTTTTCACCTAGTTGGCTCTGGGATTCAAACCAGCAACCTTTCGGTTACTGGCCCAATGCTCTAAACCGCTAGGCTACCTGCCGTCTCCGTCTGAGTGCTGGTTGGAAGTGACGTGACATCCTGTTGGTGATCGTCGTTATAGCATAACACGACCAGCCAGACAAACAGTCAGTCAGTCACTGTGGACAGGACTCGTGTGGCAGGTGCTGTCTCTCTGGGTGCATCCCAAATGGGCACCCTATTCCCTACATAGTGAACTATAAAGGGAGTAGGGTGCCATTTGGGACCATCCTCTATCTGTCCCTGTCAAGGTTGAGATACAACTTTATCTGTTCTGCTGGGGGGCATCGGGGTGGAAAGAAATCAGAGAGACAGACAGACGAAAGAGATGAAGAGCGAGATAGTAAGGGGAGAGAGATCAACCAAAATGGACAGGGGAGGGGGATTCTTCAGAGGGGGTCTCCTCAGATCCGGCGCCAGGATAAAATATAGTTACAAGGATAAAAGAAAATATGTTTTTTCCGATGGCATCATCCGGAGACACTGATGACATCATCGGCTGTGAATCATGTGATTTTAGCCAACTATGAGSAGGCAAAGATTACTTACGACCACATCTATATGACATAAGGATATTGTATCTGGAATGGGCTCAAACTGAACCCAAACAGAAAAAAACATGTAATTGAACCTTTATTTAACTAGGCAAGTCAGTTAAGAACAAATTCTTATTTACAATGACGGCCTACACCGGCCAAACCCGGACGACGCTGGGCCAATTGTGCGCCTTCCTATGGGACTCCCAATCACGGCCGGTGATCACGGCCGGATCCCAGATCCTCAAAAAGTTATACAGCTGCACCATTGAGAGCATCTTGACCGGTTGCATCACCGCCTGGTATGGCAACTGCTCGGCATCTGACCGTAAGGAGCTACAGAGGGTAGTGCGTACAGCCCAGTACATCACTGGGGCCAAGCTTCCTGCCATCCAGGACCTAAACTCAGAAAAAAAAGAAACATCCTCTCACTGTCAACTGCGTTTATTTTCAGCAAACTTAACATGTGTAAATATTTGTATGAACATAAAAAGATTCAACAACTGAGACATAAACTGAACAAGTTCCACAGACATGTGACTAACAGAAATGGAATAATGTGTCCCTGAACAAAGGGGGATAAAATCAAAAGTAACAGTCAGTATCTGGTGTGGTCACCAGCTGCATTAAGTACTGCAGTGCATCTCCTCCTCATGGACTGCACCAGATTTGCCAGTTCTTGCTGTGAGATGTTACCCCACTCTCCCACCAAGGCACTTGCAAGTTCCCTCACATTTCTGGGGGAAATGGCCCTAGCCCTCACCCTCCGATCCAACAGGTCCTAGACGTGCTCAATGGGATTGAGATCCAGGCTCTTCGCTGGCCATGGCAGAACACTGACATTCCTGTCTTGCAGGAAATCACACACAGAATGAGCAGTATGGCTATAGCATTGTCATGCTGGAGGGTCATGTCAGGATGAGCCTGCAGGAAGGGTACCAAATGAGGGAGGAGGATGTCTTCCCTGTAACGCACAGAGACAGTGGGTTTGTGCCCATAGGTGACGTTGTTTGCTGGTGATGTCTGGTGAGGACTGCCTTACAACAGGCCTACAAGCCCTCAGTCAAGCCTCTCTCAGCCTATTGCGGACAGTCTGAGCACTGATGGAGGGATTGTGCGTTCCTGGTGTAACTCGGGCAGTTGTTGTTGCCATCCTGTACCTGTCCCGCAGGTGTGATGTTCGGATTTACCGATCCTGTGCAGGTGTTGTTACACGTGGTCTGCCAAGGCGAGGACGATCAGCTGCCCGTCCTGTCTCCCTGTAGCGCTGTCTTAGGCTCACCCAGTACGGACATTGCAATTTATTGCCCTGGCCACATCTGCAGTCCTCATGCCTCCTTGCAGATGCCTAAGGCACATTCATGCAGATGAGCAGGGACCCTGGTGATGCCTTTCTTTTGATGTTTTTCAGAGTCAGTAGAAACTCCTCTTTAGTGTCCTAAGTTTTCATAACGTGACCTTAATTGCCTACCGTAAGCTGTTAGTGTCTTAACGACCGTTCCACAGGTGCATGTTCATTAATGTTTATGGTTGGGAAACAGTGTTTAAACCCTTACAATGAAGATATTTGGATATTTACGAATTATCTTTGAAAGACAGGGTCCTGAAAAAGGGATGTTTCTTTTTATGCTGAGTTTATATACTAGACAGTGTCAGAGGAAAGCCCCAAAATGTTCAGATACTCCTGTCACCCAAGTCATAGACTTTTTCTCTGCTACCACACGGCAAGCGGTGCCGAGCTCCAAGTCTAGGACCAAAAGGCTCCTTAACAGCTTCTACCCCCAAGTCATAAGACTGCTGAACAATTAATCAAATTGCCACCAGACTATTTACGTTTACAGCCCCCCCCCCATTTTATTTGTACACTGCTGCTCTTCGACTAACCTGTACCCCGCACATAGACTCGGTACCGGTAGCCCCTGTATAATAGGCCTCGTTATTTTAATTTTATTTTGTTACTTTTTATTGTTTTTTAATTTAGTTTATTTGGTAAATATTTTCTTAACTCTTTCTTGAACTGCACTGTTGGTTAAGGGCTTGTAAGTCAGCATTTCACAGTGTCTACACTTGTTGTATTTGGCGCATGTGACAAATAAAGTTTGATTTGATGTTAGGGTGGTGCTAGAGATGACCAATTTCACGTTGAAAAAGGGTGAAGTTTCTCTTTAAACACTTCTCCAGCCATTGTACTAACCAGGTATTCTGTGCAACATAGATGTGTTCCCATGTCGTGTACAAGTGTAGTTAGGTGTAACTGGGTCTGTGACCACTGCAGCTATTTTTGGCCCCAGCTGGCAGGAGTCCCAGTCTGGCTGCAGGCCTGTGCTCAAGATAGGTAATAGACCCTCGGTCAAACCTGCTTTACCTACRCACACAGTCACAGATATACTGGCATTTATTCACACTTATATCAAATATTTGTATAACTAAACCAAGAAAGACCACAGCCCGTCATTTCAAATGGGAACAAATTAGTCATAGTGGGCAGAACAAGCAAGGTGGTGGGCAGAGCTAAGCACGAGCTAGCGAGATCCTATTGGCATGCTCTAACATGCATTTGCATATGTATGTTAGGGACCGCCTACTCTGAAGTGCGTGTGTGCAATAACTCAATTCGTCTTTGCTCTCCTTCTAAACAACATTTAAAAAAAATGTTTTGCAAAGGGCAAAGTCTACAAAACTTAGTCCACTCTGTTCGTAACAGATTCTAGTTTTGGGAACAGAAAACTGAATTGAGATCAAATCTTTCATTGATGAGAAAATTAGCAGAATGTCGACCAAAATCCATCTCGCTCCATCTTCTCCCACTGCCGGCCACTGGGCTTCCTCTCACTACCATATTTGGTAGTGAGTGGAAACGCCAAGCGGATGCTTCAAATGTATACATCCGGGGAAATATCTGTCTCATTGTTCTATCTGTGCTTATATGTATACACACACACATACATCTAACATCCATTTGTTTTATGCATACAGACGTCATGCCTATTGGCCACAGGTAAACATATACATTTTTGTGAGTTATACTCAGGAGGAAGATCTTCTCACTAGAATTTACATTTTTACAAGGCACATTGCACAAGGCTAAACTCTCCCTAACTTGGTCGGGCTGTGTGCGTATGTGTGTGCCCATAGGCACATGCAAATAACAGAGTGTATGTTCGTGTCAGTCCCTGCTCTCTGATACCTGATAGGTCCACAGCGTGAGGTCAGACACACAGCAATAAGGTCAATGTGACGTGGTGATGTTGGACCCAGGTGCAGAGAAGAGACCAGACGAGGAATTAGTGGTTAAGGATAAACATAAATTCTTTACTGATAAACAGTAGCCGCAGGATCACAGTACACTGGAAAAAAACAACAAACACTAAGTCTCGAAAACTCACTCAGGAAACAAACGCACACGGTAAACAATTCAAGCTTCTGCAAAGGAAACCAGAAAACACACCTCCTTTAACAGGGTAATCATCATGAGTAATAGGAAACACCTGCGTGTCATTAATGTCTCTAGGATGGTCTCTGCTGCAAACCTGAACTGACACTTGAACGGCAACAGTCCAGTGGACGAGTTCGGCATTGTGTTTTGAGCATGTTCTGCCCAGACGAGGAACTTGCTCCGGTTGCTGGCCTGAGTGGAGACGAAACAGCAGAGGAACTTCTCCAGCTCCTGTTTGGCCCACTCAGTTTGCCCATTAGAATATGGGTGGAACCCCGAGGAGACACTCACCAACGCCCTTAACAGGGAGCAGAAGGCCTTCCAATACCGTGCGACGAACTGGGGCCCACGATCTGAGACAATGTCCTGGAGAAGTCTGTGTAGTTGAAAGACATGGGTAATCATGAGATCAGCGGTTTCCTTCGCTGAGGGCAACTGGGTAAGGCGATGAAATGGGCTACCTTGGAGAACCGATCAGCGACCACCAGGATAGCGGTAAGCCCTTGGGATAGAGGTAACCCTGTGATAAAGTCTACAGGTGGGACCAGGGCCGGTTGGGGATGGGCAGAGGTTGGAGCAACCCAGCCCGTCACTGTCGTGAGGACTTGCTTTGGGCACAGGCCGCAACAAAGGATCTCACATCCTCAATCATGTTGGGCCATCAGACTTTCTGCCTCAGGAACTCCAGTGTCTGATTAACCCCTGGATCCCCAGTTAATTTAGAGGAGTGTCCCCACTGTAGCACTCGAACTGGCTGATCGCAGAACGTAAAGTCTGTTAGTGGGACCTCCACCGGGGTCAGGTTCTTGGGTCTGGGCTTGTCGTACAGTGGTCTGGGTAGGTCTGTGTAGTTCTCCATATCGCATGGGCCACAATGCGGGAGCTGGGGATGATGGGCTTGGAGTCCCTCTCCTCGTTAGAGACATCGTGTTGGCGGGACAGGGCGCCTGCTTTCTGATTCTTGGATCCTGATGATAGGCTAGTGTGAAATCGAACCTGTTAAAAAACAGAGCCCACCTAGCCTGGCGAGAGTTCAACCTCTTGGCTTCTTGAATGGAGACCAAGTTCTTATGGTCCGTCCAGATCACGAAAGGATGAGGTGTCCCCTCCAACCAGTGTCTCCACCCCTCAACGGCCCACTTAACTGCCAAGAGCTTCCGGTTGCCTACATCATAGTTGTGTTCCGCTGGCGAGAATCCCTTGGAGAGAAAGGTGTATGGGTGCAGTTTCTTATCCTCCTCATTCGGCTGTGAAAGAACAGCCCCTGCACTGGTGTCTGAGGCGTCCACCTCTACCACAAAGAGATGAATAGGATTATGATGAACAGGGATAGGTCCGGAGGTGAAACGTCCCCTGAGTTCCATGAATGCCCTGTCAGCCTCGGGAGTCCAGCAAAAACAGGTCTGGGACTTGCGGGTTAGGACCGTGAGAGGCGCAGCCACCGCACCAAAGTTACATATAAAATGGATGTAAAAATTGGCAAAACCGAGGAACCGCTGGACCTGCTTGAGTGAGAGAGGACGGGGCCAGTCGTTGACCGCCTCAACCTTTACGGGGTCCATTTGGATGCCTTCGGTAGAGAAAATGTGACCCAGGAAGGAAACTTGGGATACATGGAACTCACACTTCTCTATCTTGACATATAGTTGACTTTGCAGGAGGCGTCTCAGGACTTGGCAGATGTGCAGTATGTGTTACGGAAGGGGTTTGGAGAAGATAAGGATGTCATCGAGGTAAACAAAGWCGAACCGATTCAATATATCCCTAAGAGTGTCATTGACCAATGCTTGACAGACTGCCGGTGAGTTCAATAATCCGAAGGGCATGACTAAATACTCATAGTGACCACTAGGGGTGTTAAAGGCAGTTTTCCACTCATCTCTCTCCCTGATTCTCACCAGATTGTAAGCGTTGCGGAGGTCCAGTTTGATCAAGAATTGGGCCCCTTTTGCCAACTCCAAGGCGGCGGACATCATGGGTGGGGGGGTAACGATTATTGATCGTAATCCGGTTCATCCCGCTGTAATTGATGCAAGGACGCAGGCCTCCATCCGAATGAAACCTGCCTCCAGCGACTCCCGGATGTAATTGTCCATGACCAGGAGATAAGTGGGTTATGTAGAGCTAGACAGCGGTACCCTAGGATAAGGGGGTTCTCGGGAGCCGTGATCAAAAGGAAACTAAGAGTCTCTGAGTGATTCACCCCAACCTGCAGTAGAATGGGCTTGGTCTGATATTCCATCAAGCCAGAGACAAGGGGGCATCCATCAAGGGCTTGAATCTGCAGAAGGATGGGACATTTCACGCAGGGGATTTGTAATTTGTAAAAGTCTTGATCAATGAAATTCTCTGTGGCCCCAGAGTCCACGAAGGCTTGAATCTGGTGCCCCCAGTGGAGGGTTGCGGGTAGTGACAGACGGTGACTGGGTAGCTAGGAGGTATCTGCACAGCTCCTCAGGGTCTCCCCTTGTCCGGGCGAGCCCTGGCGTTTCCCGTCAGCTCTGGGCTTGTAGCTCAGAGATGGCTGAGACCTCCTCAGTAGAGGCAGCAGCCTTCGAGAATGCGCCTGTCACGCTCCTGTGGGCTCAGACATGTGCGTCCCAGCTGCATTGGCTCCTCAATGCTGAGTTCGGGGGGCTTGGGGTGCTCAGGAAACCGGGATACTGGGGTGGTGTCATAAAGGCGCTGTCTCACGCGTTCTCGGAGGTGGTTGTCGATCCTGATTGCCAGCGTTATCAGGGACTCGAGGTCCTCTCCCAGGTCCCAAGAGGCCAGTTCATCCTTGATGGAGTTAGACAAACCCTGGTGGAAAGCGGTGACCAAGGCCTCCGTATTCCACCCACTCTCGGCGGCGATGGTGCAGAACTCAATGGAGAAGTCAGCCAATGGTCTGACCCCTTGGCGGATGTTGAACAGTCAGCTGGCCGCTTCTCGTCCACCAACCGGGTAGTCGAAAACTCGTCGCAGCTCGGCAGTGAAGGCTAATATGGAGTTGCAGGATGGTGGCTGCTGTTCCGACACCGCCGATGCCCACGCCAGGGCCTTGCCCGAGAGTAGAGAGATGATGTAGGCGATCATGGCCCGATCGGTGTGGAACAAGGAGGACTGTAGCTCGAACACCAGAGAGCCCTGAGTGAGGAACCCCTTGCATCCTCCCGGGTGGCCGTCATACCGTTCGGGGGCTGGGATCTTGGGCTCCAGGTGCAGGTTCCCTGGAGGAACTACGGCGACGCCTGTAGCACTGGGCGATGAGACTTGGGCATTGGCTCCCCCTGGGTTGAGGTTGGACTGTGGTTGGAGGGAGTTGGTAAGTGCCCAGAGGCTCCTTGGTGGGTTACAACATTCTTGATCTGGGTGACAGGTGGAACCATGACAGTCAATTCAGGGGTCACTACTCTACTCACCACTCAGGTCTTTTCTCATCTTTATCTCTCTTTTATTCTCCTCTACACCAATCCCTTATTCCTCTCCCTCCTCAGGGCAGTTAGTTCTTTCCACTTACACTAACAGGGAAACTGTCCCTGTTTTTTTTAAGCAGTTATTGGTCATGTACTGTATGGTCAGAAGTAGGTACTAACGGATTACATGTAGCCGGGATTACGTAATCCAAAACTGCAACATTTGCTCTCCTTGGTTGCTTTCCACAGAAACATGTTTTAACCAGAAAACATCAGACCCCCACTCACTGAGAACTGAATCATCCCACATTGTATCAGGATTATGAAATATGGAACATCTTTGATTAGTCAACACAGCCCCATCCTGTTCACTTCCCAAGCACAAATCAGCTGCTTACTCGGCTAAATCTCTAGTTTCAGAGGAAATGAGTACACTCAAATCTACCCTTCTGTCTTTGCAGTAGTGCTGAGCGATTAGTGCTTTTTGAAGTCAGTTTGGTTTCAGTTCTATTATTCAAAAAATAATCACGGTTTTTCGATTTCGGGTTTCGATTTTTTTAAATAACATTAAATGCACTRTGCATTATGTGGGTTGAATGCTGTAACACAGAATAAAACAATTACTAAAAGTCCCATGATGGTAGTGACTGCCCATTACTGGTTATCACTTATCACTTATTAACCATCATTTATTTACATTACTTGAATAAAATATTTCAGTTGTGTATATACTAAAAACATTATTTGATTACTTTATTATTTGATTCCAAGTCATCTTATCTCTAGCTGCTGCCTATGCTGTCAAACAAAATCACAAATTTTGTAGTTGTTCAAAGTAAATAAGGCATACTTCTATGACTGCTGAATACCAATTATCAATCACTTAGATCATGTATTTTCAGGTAGAGTTCCTCACAAAGGAACTGCTCTTGATCACACATTCTAACTCAGCAGGCATAACAGAAACACACAGACCGGACAAGTAGGCGCACAATGGATTATGGTCATTGTAGTTAATTACCAGGTTTTCTGCGCTAAACTTTGTCGAATATTCGCCTGTTGTAAACTAAAACTCCCTACTACATCGCACAGTTCGGGCTTGATCTGATTTATCTTTAGAGGAATTGGCAATGKGCGCATTGAGCTCACAAAAAATTATAATTGAAACCAACAAAAATGATAAATAACCAACATTTTGGTTCATCGCTCAGCACCACATTTCAGACAGATCRATGTGTTTTTCGCTAACTTAGAATAGTCTACAGTCAGAGTATTTCCACAATTGATTATCCAACTCATGAAATAATTTGATTTCTCTTGGAGCCGTTACATCTGTCTGTTGAACTCTTCATCATACCAGTCTGTTATGTTCAGGGTGCTATATGTTTTATACAAAGTCAATGTCGACACATTCAGGGATTACAACAGAATTGGCAGAGAAACCACTCAGCACAGCTTCCTTCCAGAAACCAGGGTTATGTTGTCGCCGTGATGGTGGTGATGATGAGTCAGTCATGTGGTTAACTTCACTCTCAGTAGTAGTATCCCACGGGGAATTTGTATTGCCGTCCCTGTCTTTATGTTGCTCTCTGAGCTCAGATGAAAGTGATGAGGAAAGCAGCTGTATACTTCAAAAAAAAAACATCCTTTCTTGCTTTGATATGTATTTTTAGTTCTTGTCGACCTTTGACGTTGTTGATGCAACATTGAGGTTCTGTACGGAGAGTGTGTGCCGTACCTCATTCTTTAAGAAAGGATTGTTAAATGTTAAACTCTCTCCC